>NC_056746.1:1495077885-1495265385 GCF_019279795.1 Protopterus annectens
CTACCAGCAGGTGCTCAAAGGATTTGCTGAGCACACCATGCATTTTAGCAGTCTCAATCTCAGACCAAAAACGGATAATTACCCCACTGCTAGCATTACCTTATCTATGTCACTGCATCACCATAAACTGGTACAACATCTGCTTCAAAATTTTAATCACAGTTTTCATCCAGCCAAATTTCCATAACAAACACCAGGCCATCTGCCTGCAATAAATCTGAACCGATGCAATGCTTTTTATGTAGAAACAGGGCTTTAAGTTTCAGTGTACTAGCTGAGATCATGGCTTCATAAGTGTTGTCTATAGGGCAAATGTACTATGGTCTTACATGGTATACTATAAACACAGGGTCGACCCAAACTCTAGCTCATATCACACTATGATGACAAAAAGATTACACTAAGTAGGATACACTCACATAATATCACATGAGTAAACCTACAGCCCTCTTCCTTCCACCAAGGGTACTTAATCACCCCCAACTGCTGACACTAAAGATAAACTAAAGGGGATAACTAGAAAGTGACTAGTGGGTGTAAGACAATCAGATGGTCCTTATCATAAATAGAACACATAAAGAGAAAAGATAAAGTAACTGCAAGTACAAACTCAGATGTTGGATAATCTATGGTCTTTTGTAAACTGTTCATCGTGAAATCTCTCAACCTAATCATCGTCCTTATCATCATCATATATCAGCCTCCTGAGGTGGAGTGAGTGTTTCTCCTTTAAACCCCACGTCCTGTGTGCATGCTCAGTTACAAAAGTAAATGGGATATGCAATAGGCAGTTTTGTTAGTCACCCCTTATTTCTGCAAGAGATGATGCCAGCAGGGAGCTCTTCCCACTGTTGTTAAGCATGAGTGCTGATCCCAGTAGTCTTTACTGAGGAAATCACATGCATTCAGTTTGCTCACCAAATGCTCACAACTTTTTCCTCAACCCTGAAGAGGTGAACAGGCCATAGCATTTCACTCCTGCCCCATCCTGATGGCTTCTTCTATGTCAGAGCCACAAATGGCACTCAAGGCATCTGGGTCATAGTGAAGGCTGCCTCCCTCTGTGACATGGAGCCAAGCTAGATATAAGATAATGCAAGGTCATTGGTATGGAATGATTTCAGAAGGTTTAAAATGAGCTAAAAGATGATTCAGAAAATAAAACTGTCCAATAGGTATAAATAACACAGATTTAAGATTAACATAATAAGATCCTATTTATAGCATTCCCTATAAAGTACACAAAATGGATATGTGAACTTGTTATACCTGTCACAGTATCAATGCTCTGTTCCTTGTTTGTCACTCTGGTGTTTCAAACGTTTGCTACACTATTTTCATCTCTAAGTTTTATAACAAATGTCTTATTTCTGTGTTTAACTTAGGTTTGTTTATTTATTTATTTGTTTTTGTTTCTTGACCAGGGCAGTGGACTGATCCACAAAACATCCATTTCAACCATAACCTGGAAGTTACAACAGAGAAAACTGAGAAATATAGTAATACAAACAATAAAAACGTAATAGTGCAATGGTGGTATCTAAGCATGCAATGAAGATAGTGTACATTAAGCAAAGGAAAGAACCAAGTAAAACACAGTGGCAGATTCATGGATTTGTATAAGAGGGGTGTGCAATTTGAATGTAAAACACAGTGGTAGATTCAGGGATTTGCAAAAGGGGGGTGTGCAGCCTACAAAGTAGACTACCAGGGGTAGAGAAGGTTGCTAAATGGGGTGGGGGTATTGTGGAAAGAAGACCACGTGGGTACTGTTCTTTCATCCATTGGAAAAGATAGTAATATACATTCAGTAGCACATCACTGCTGTAGTACAAGTATATAACTCCTATCCATCACACAGCAAATTTATAGATAGTGCCAGCTGGGTCAAGGCATGTCTGGTAAAGATGTTTGGTCACCATCTAAAGTCAAAGCAAATGTGCATAGTGGCATAGCTCACATATACATCATGATAACCTAGAAAATAGTCCCATTGGAATTGACTTGACTACAGCAAATGTGCACAAAACTTTAAAAATAAGTAATCTGTGCAAGCACTGTACAACAGAAAATTGAAACCAACATAGCAAGTTAAGGAACTGTGTAGTTATGAATCAAATTCCAAAAAGCAAGTAATCAGTCCATTTGAATGCAGTGTGTGAAAACAAGTGCAATTATTGTAACATTTATCAAAGCAATTAAAATATACTTTAATGTCATGCAATGCTGAGGTACAGGATTTTGCATGAAACAGCAGAGATACCATTTAATTTGTATGTAAAGATAACTGAACATAAACGATTTCTATGGCAGAACATAAAAACAGACCTGTCTTCTTATAGTTCACAGTTCTTTTGCTGTTTCAACCACACTGCAGTTTCTGCTATATGCCTCTTAATCACAAAGCCTTATTATACATTTTGTAGCAGCAAGTCCCACAGGAAGGTGGACAGGTGGCTTAGCCTGGTTCTAAAAGTTCACAAATCTCAGTGTTGGTAGGCTAACATTCTTGATTCTCATGTCAAAGTCCACAGGGACATAATTTTCTTTTCTGTAACATTGGTATTCTTCCATATTATAGGTCTCCTCAAATAACCCAGACTCTGCAGCTCAGTGACTTTCAATACATATCTCACTAAAGACCAAACTTCTGTCACAGGTAAATTGCATTTAAGTGGTCTGGCATTCACCCCAGCTTGTCACAGGGCATCCAAAGTAACTTGAACTTTAGTGAGATGGCTTTACTAATCTTAGGAAAATATATCATCCAGCTAGGCCGCTGAATACCTTATTCCATGGGCAAGCTTTCAGGCATAGTCTGTTTAACCCCTTGTTGGCTACTATTATTTATGTATTTATTTGCAGGTTTGTCCACTAGGCTACTGGCCTCTTTTCAGGGGAAGCTTGAGATATTATTCATACACACCTGGAGAAATATGCTGAGAACACCAGGGGTAATTCCATTACTTTTTTCAATAAGTGCAATGATATCTTTTACATTCATCTGATTTATTTGCCTGCACCAAGGGCAGATGGGACCTCTGTCAATCATCTCATTTAAAGGACAGCATACTCAGGAGGGCAGCACCACCTACCACTATTAGCATTTGTTTACAGTACAGCACTGTTGATGTTCTTCATTTGACCACTGCTGCACTTGCCTAAGATATGTGGGTTATGTCCTGCCAAGGACATAATAGCTGGCCAACTTCCAGTTCTTCAGGGCACCTTCCACAAGCCTAAGCCATTAGTCAGCTTGAGCTGAGCTAACTAAAAGTTAAGTTTGGGGCCAAGACCTTCAGATTTCTCCTGCTGCAGAAGACTTCTTTGCAGGCTTCTAAGAATCAACAGTCAGCTAATACTGTTCCATTGCTGGGCAGATAAGTTCCTTTGGTGGGAACCTTTTACTTTATATTTTGGGACATAAAGCCTACCTTTTCTGTACAATATTTATATTTCAGCAAGGAAAATTGTTATATTGACTTATGTGGAGTTTGTTGACTTTTAAATGGGAGCATCACTTTTTACTTTTGTGGTAAAAAATTGCTAAAACTTACTTAAAACTGTTTTCTGTGGGGATACTGGTTTTGTTTTACATTTTGGGGCTGGGGTAATTGTTTAAAGTGCTTTTTACTGTGTTTTTTGGTGGTTGTTCTTTTTACAGTTTACCCATTCTACTGAGTGTTTCTGCTTAATTTTCCTGGGAATCAGGCACCTTTTTAGCTTAACCATGGAACAACTTACCAGTTCCTTAGTTGTACCTTCTTCCAGTCACAAAAAGAAAAAGATTGTTAAGCAGCCTTTGCTACCACAGCAGGCTAATATTTTGCCTCAGCTACAGGTAGGTTACTTTGCTATGGCCAAATCTGGTTCCTAGAGCAGCGCAGTCCATGCAGCCACCATGGACCTGGGGTTAGACATGTCCTCTGCAGCTGTTGGTGTACCCTTGTCTCTTGTCAATACTGGGAGAAGAAACAAGGAATGTCTCTCTAGTTAGCCAGAAAGCTGTGACCATCCCTAGGTTGGTAATTGCTGGCAATTCCTCATCTATTTTCTCGTGAATTTTTGTTAGAAAGAAAAAAACTAATCATATATATTCTCCTGTCTCAGTGACACTAGACATGAGTAACTTATTTGGTCTAGTTCAGGGATTAGTACAGGCTCTTGACCCTACTCATATGTCTAGTTCTATTAAAAGAGAAAGGAAGTCTTCTTTTCCTGAAGAGATTCAAGAGTTTGAACCTCAAAAGGACTGTGAAGAAACAAATGATGTAATATACCAACAGATTTCTGATTTAGATTCTGAACAGAGTGTGACTTCAGACAGTCTCTGTGAAGGATTCGCTTTCTCTGAAACTACTTCTAAAATTAATCAGTTTTTCGGTGGGAAACAGTGATGTTTCTTAGTCCCTTGGGATATATTATGATTTATTACATCTTAGATTTACTGAACCTATGCTTATTCTTCCTGTTCTTACTGCTTTGGAGGATGTTTTATTACAGCCTTCAGTGTCCCTTACAGTCAGCCTGTTCCCCTCAGAAAAAAGCAAATAGATTATATAAGGTTCCTCCATCTGTTAAGCTTTAACTTTTATACACTAATCACAGACCTGATCCAGCGTTAGAAGACCCAGCTGCTGCTAAGCATTTTGTTAATACTAATCCATCTGCATCTGACAAAGATGAGGTAGCTTCACATAAATCTGGGAAAAATGCCTCTGCAACTCTTGTTTTTAAAATTCTCATTTGTCATGTTGAAGCTTATCCTGGCCACTTGTGAGAATATTAGAAACATTTTGGCATCAGTTGCCTTATGTGGAAAAATTTGCTTTGTGTAATTTGACTCCTACTGTTTCTCAAGTCACTTCTCATTTTTTTATAAGGTGGATATGACACTGCTGATGCCACTTCTAAGACTACTGCAGCCAGAACTGCTATGTGGGGGTTTTCCTGGAAGCATTCACAAAACCTCCCAGAGGATGTCAAAAATTGTATTTATTTATTTATTTATTTATTTAACATTTGTTTTCAGGGAAAGTCCAACTCGGAACGAAGCCAATTTTCAGCGGAGGACTGGGGAGAAACGTTCCAGATGCATGTCTCTATGATGTGGGAGAAACCCAGATCACCTGGAGGTAACCACATGAACGCAGGGGAGGGCATGCAGACTCCACACAGAAGGAACCCAGCCAAGAATTGTACCAGAAAACCTCTAGCTGTGAGGTGACAACACAACTGCTGCACCACTGCGCTATCCAAAATGAAAATTTTAATCCCCCAGGATAAGGAACTAGATTTTGTACCTTCTGCTGCATAGGTCATTAGAAATTGTGATGACAGAGGGATGCAGATTCAAGGGATCTCTCAGATATTTCAGCCCTCCTTCTCCAAGTTTACCAAGGGATTACAAGGAATTCTACTCTCCCTCATCTAATTTAAAAAAAAAGCAGAATAGTCTCAGCAGTCTTCTGGTAGACAGACATTTAAAAACCAGTGGTGGGAGATTACAAAAAAGAAAGCAGGACCCCCACCATATCAAAGAACAGTCTAGTAAGTCTGAATGACTATATAATAGACTATCTTCCCCACTTTAATTATTCTAGAAAGACTGAATCTCCACTATCTTTGGCAACAGATTGTTTCTGACAAATGGTTTCTGAGAGTAATCCGTCTATGTAACAGATGCCAGTGGTAGTCTATCCTTCCCTTTCAGGGGATTCTTCCTCATCCACTAGAGCAAACTCTTCTTTTCCCTTCTGACATCCAGCATATACTAGCCCGGGGAGGGGGTGATATAAGCTATCCTTCATCCTCAGTTAGGGGAAGGGTTTTATTCAAGAATGTTTCTGGTGACAAAGAAAGAAGCCTCTTGCAAACCAGTTCTGGTCCTTTCCTTTCTGAACAAGTTAGTGATTATGCTCAAGTTCAAAACACCATTACTTCACAACTTATTACCCCATATTCCCCATTTGAGTTTCCTACTGAATTCGTATTTAAAAGATGCACATTCTCACATCTATATTGATCCAGATTTCAGACGTTTTAGGATTTTCTGTGCCTGGTTTACATTATCAGTTCTGTCTCTCTTACCCTTTAGGCTATGTACTGCTCCAAGGGTGTTCACAAAGTGTCTAGCTCCTGTGATAGCCTACTACAGACTGCAGGGTTTTCACATTTTCTGTATTTAGATGATTATCTTTCTAGGGTCTTTTTCAAAGTGTCAGGAATCTCTCACTTGGCTAAGGGATAACCTACACAGGCTGGTATTCTAATACAATCTTCAGAAGTCTTTTTTAACTCCTTCTCACGGGATTGTTTTTTTAGGGTAAGTGTTGGACACCTCAGTTCAAAGGGCTTTTTTCAAGAGGAAAAATAGAGCTGTATCTAAATCTATTATTGTGGTTTCCACTCAGACTACCATCTCAGCAAGGGAATTCCTCAGGATTCTAGGTTTCATGGCATCAATGATACTCATGATGCCTCTTGGAAGACCCCACATGAGAGATTTACAGTGGTAACTGAAATCTCTTTGGTCCCAGCACCAACATCCCTTGACTTTTTTAATTCCAATTCTAGGATTTGTGAAAAAGGGAGATTATATGGTGGAGTCACCAAATCTCTCAGAGTTCAGGTCTCCTATTCTCCAATCCTGTTCCAGGACCATCAGTAACAACAGACACCTCAGATGCTGCTTAGGGAGCAGTGTCTATTGTGATAAAAGTTCAGGGTCTTTGTAGCAAAAATACAGACCAAAACACAACAGTAGTAAGGAGATGTCAACCTTATTTTTCACAAAGATAGGGTTTCCTTGAGAGCTAATTCTTCTTTTATGCTAAATGTGGTATCCAAGTTTGTTTACTTTAAGTCAAGCAATCCATCTCCCTGTCTTCTTTCCAGCAGCTAAAAATGAGAGAGAAAGATTATGTTATACCTTGGATGCCCACAGACAACTCAAATACTATCTTGACAGAAACAATCTTTCAGAACATCTGATCAGTTGTTCATGTCTTTTAAATTTAAGAGTAAAGGACAGCCAGTGTCAAGGCAGACTACTTCCAAATGTTTGTATCATGCTATTACTTTTTGTTACTCCCACCACAGCAAAATTGTTCCAGGCAGGGTCAAGGGTCATTCTACCAGGGCCTTGACTTATGTGACTTTTTGGAAAGGGCTGGATTTTAGAAGTATTCTAGAAGCAACAACTTGGTCCTCTGTACATACTTTCAAACATCTACTGTTATAGTAAGTTTACTTACCCAACTGTACAATGTTCTTCATCTGATCACTATTGCAGTAACCCAAGCTATATGGGTAGATTATCATACCTTAGATAGACTGGGAGGAGGTAGGTTGAGGGTCCAGGAGTCCTGGCTAAGCCTGTCCTAGGCCTGGAGAAGGAATCTAGTCTTTAATCCTTTGTAAAAGATTGTACATTGGACCAAGTTACACAACTGTATTTTATTAACTGTGTAGTATTTAACAATGTACCATTTTCTAGAACATTTAAAACAAAAAAAAACACATACTTGGGTAAAAGCTTATTGTTACCAATAGTGTACGCAAGTATAATTTAGGGTTTGCAAGTTCAGATAACAACAGATATTCCAGTAAAGCAACTAGCTGTTCAGAAGACATAGGGTCACTCTGGAATATATATTTTCTTAAGTGGCTTGGGAGTGCCATTTTACATTTATCTACAACCAATATTTGTAAAAGTGTACTTGCATCATTTACATCAGTTAACCACAGTGCCAACATGCATATTGTATCAAATATAACAACAAAAAGGCCAGTGTAGCCAAACAATAAATATTTATTACATAAAAGCAACACAAAACTCACTCTAGTGCCTCAGCTTAATAGCCTTTAAGGAATAAAAAATAAATTTCATCATCCCTTAAATAATACAATAAAAGCACCTGACTCAACCAAGTAAACAATTAAAATCAAATTTAAATTAGGAGCTTCCAACTGCAATTTACATTTATACCAGCAGGGGACAGAGTACAATATTTTAAAATAAACACAGTTTCTTTATACAAAAGCTTATTTTTAATATCCAAGCAGCTATAGCACACAACTATGTTTTCCAGAATAATACCCCTTAATTCCCCTGGGAACACTGTTATGATATATTTTAAAATGTGTGGTCAAAAGGCTCTCAAGCTTGGCATTTTTATATCCCTAATATGCTCTTGTAATCTTAGTTTGAAAGTCCTCTAACTTTCCCCTATATAGAACAAATCGCAAAAACATTTCAGTGCATAAACAATTCCTTCAGTACTGCAGTAATGTCTCTAACTGGGTTTGAAAGTCAGACCACTAATTTTATCAAAACATTTTACAATGTACTTGCAATTTGAGCATTTACCACATGCAAAGGTCCCCATATTCCTAGGCTCCCTCAACAAAGTATTACCTGGTATAATAAGCATACTATGAACAATCATATCCTTAATATTACAACCCCTTTTAAATGGTACCGAAGAGGTATCAAACAATATGTTATCAAATTCTCTGAACTGTAACAAAAAACCCAACAGAACTTTATGATGTTAATCACTTGTTCACTAAATCCATTATATGTAGTAACAAAATATACTTTTTTTATGAGTAGCTTTTTCATTAGTGACCATATATTTCTGCCATCGCTATTTACTATTATGTCCATTCTTTGTTCATGTGAACCAAACCTATTTATTGACCTCTCCAACATTTCTTCGTCATACCCTGTCTCCAAGAACATATTAATAGTCTCTTGTACTTCCGTCTGTAGATCTATATTATCATTACAGGTACAATGCCAGGGCACTTCTATGGGCTAGGCTTGTAAAGGCACCAGGGCCATTAGCCTAGTACACACCTATGAATCTATCAACCTATGAATACGTTCACCATAGAGAAGTGTGTAAAGTAAGTGAGGAGATGGCAACTATGTCCATCAAGAAATTAACAACCATCCTCAAATTTTCCAAAACTACAATAGTTTTCCCATATTGAAGTCCATCAAATTTAAGATCAAATCTATTATCCTGTAGGATCTGTATAAAGATAATATATAATGAAGAAAACACCCAAACGCCAAGGAACTGAATGAAAATAAGTCACTCAAAGATGGTAATAATCAAGCATACCATGTAAATCCACAAACAGAAGGATATCCACGATGCTCCAAGCCAAGCAACGAAAGAAATATCACAGTTCCAATAAAAAGCTGGCTGTTCAGCCCCAAAGACATAAAAATCTTGTAAAAATCTTGTAAAAACTTCTTTATTTAATGAAAAGTAAGCGCTTTCGCGGAGAGAAACTCCGCTTCATCAGGCAGAAGTGAAAAGGAGGAACAAGTATTTTATAAAGTAAATCCAAGTAGGCGTTACCTGAAATACAATTAGTTGCATAGCAACTAATTGAAATGTAAAAGCACTACTTCATACCTTGAATCACAAAGGTTCAAAAAAGTTCAAAAAACTCACATATACAATTTCCTCCATACTTTTAAAACATATCTGATAAAAACAACAATCATAGTATTGATAATTCACACTAGCCCAGTGGTACATCACAACAAAAATAAAAATATATCGCTATTGAGCTAATACTATCTTAGTTAATAGCCTCCTTCATTCCCCCAGGGTAAAATCCATATACCATTATTCAAAATGCATTCATCGTTTCCTGAAAATGACCGAATAGTGGTCATTAATACACATTAAATTAAGATATACCTGTAACAAAAGTAAATACTAGTTTTGATAAATTGCCATACCATAGTACTGTATAGAATAAGTACGAATATCACGTATTAAAACAAATGATCACACATATGCAACGCTGCAACGCCCCCAAGGCACATCCACCCAGCATCACAGCGCATAGGAAACAGGTCCGCAACACAGCATGCACATTCACCGCAGACTGCACCCCAATTTAAACCATAAATATAGTTTAAATATAGTTTACTAACATTTAAACGTTAGCTGGTCCCCCAGCATTCATCCTAGTTTCAACGTGAGTCCTTAAGCAAGTCCAAATCAATACACGATTGCAATCAGCATCTCGCTGCCGATACATGACCCCAACAGCAAGTCTCGACATATTCATGCCATCCATTGACCCCCACAATCAGTGCCCTATCACACGCACTGAAACACATGTGTACCCCAATGCAGACAATGTGGATGGTGCCAAAACACCACCTACCCGTATCTGCAACAATCCAGCAAGAAACGTATTCAAAACCAGCACACAATTCACAACAGACGCACATGCCACAACGCGAGCCCGCCCCCCACGCACCACGATACCAAGCAACCACGCCCATGAAGTGCCACAGCGCTGCACATGTGCGGAAGGCGACAACTAGTACTAAACGTATGGAAGCTATATGCACTAAAAACGACGATAGCATAAATGACCCTATCATGTGAATGATCCCACTTTCTCCTATCCCTGGCATGAAGGCAAGAAACAAAAAACAAAGAAGCAAAAGAGCAAATGCCCTGAAACTAATAACTGAGAACATAAAAACAATCAAACCATACACATAAAAACAGAATTAAGGACAAGGTCATGCTAACAAAAATAATATTACCATAAAAGTGCAAAAAGTAAGTATATACATAAATACAAATGTGTGTAAATATTTAAAAACTAGAAGAACTGTACTTTAAATAATATTTTTATATATAAGATATGCTCAAGACCCCAAGTTGGTATATGCGGATCTGAAAATAAGAAGAACTAACGTAGCCTCCTGCCCTTAAGGTATGGCTTTAAGGAAACTGTCTCATTCAAACCCTTGCCTCTATGGGCTGCCAACCTTAATATCCACTCAAGTTCAGCTTGTTCAGTCAAATTGACTATATTTCCAAGACGTACAGATGGATTCTGCATGTGTAGAACCTGAAATAAAAAAATGTGAGAAGTTCCCTCATTCAAAGTATGCTTGGCTAATGCACTGTATTCATGGCCTTTTGCATAACAATAGTAGTGATCCCTAATATGCTCTCTGAGCGTCCTATTAGTTTTGCCTATATAAAAGGAAAAACATTGGACGCAGTGGGCAACGTATACCACATTTTTAGTAAGGCAGTTAGAGTTACACCTGAGCTCCCAGAGTCTTCCTGTATCTGGATGTTTAAAATAATGTGATTCATCTATGTATTCACACTGGATACAATGACCACATTTCTTAGTACATTCAAATCCAGACCTATTCCTGTCAAGAATATTGCTGTTCCTATTGTGACATATAATCTGTTTCAAGCACTTCATATTGCTGAAAGTAAAACTAGGGTACATGCCTACTATGTCCTTAATGTGAGCATCTGCTGTTAAAATATTCCAATGCTGTACTGTAGCTTGTTTGATGAGGTGCACATTGTTGCAGTAAGGCACGACCAACGCTACCTTATTGTATCTAGTACTATCTTTACCAGCGATTGAAGTGTTTTCAGAAAAATACGGTTGGGCTCTAGTAGTTCTCAAACCGCCCATTTCAGAATACACATTACTGATTTCATGTCGTTTGTACCCTCGGGTCAATAGACCCTTTTCCAAAGAATCTAGTTCTTTCTTAAATTGCTCATCATTACTGGAAAGCCTGGACATCCTCATGGCCTGTCCCTTTATAATATTTTTGAACACATGCTAATTATGCATACTGTCCCTATGCAAATATGCTGGTCTATAGCATGGTTTGCGATATACTCTTGTATCCACTCTAGCTACATCTAAGTAATCTATGCTAGTGTATGAATGAATCATGGTAAACCTTAAAAATGTGCTCAAATTATTGAGTCCATTAAAAAATTCTGTTAGATCATATAGGGATCCCTGCCACAGGAAAATCAAATCATCTACGAATCTCCTAAAAAATACAATGTGTGGATTACCTATGATGTACCTCTTCTCAAAGGCTGCCATGACCAAATTGGCATAGCTGTTGGCACAGCTAGTGCCCATGGCCACCCCCTTCTTTTGTTTGTAGCAAATCTCACGGTACAGAAAGATGTTGTTTTCTAAAACTAATTCAATGAGAAGACATAAAAAGTCTATTTTGCCCTGTTCCAAGTTAGTGTTGTTCCCCAGATAAGATTTAACATAACTGATCCCTTCCTCATTGGGAATACAAGTAAATAAAGATACCACATCCATGGTGACAAAGGTAATATTCTTGAATGTAGCTATTGCCTTAGTACTTGCATAAAGATCTTTAAGAAAATGTTCTGTATCTTTCAATACATATATGTTTGTATTCAAATATTTTTTCAATTCAAAATCTAAGTATACGGAGATGGGTTCAGTAAGCCACGCTGATCCAGAGACAATAGGTCTAAATTCGGGCTTGTAAAGATTTTTGTGAACTTTAGGTAACCCATTAATAGTGGGTACTAAAGGGTATGGAACCAAAAAATACTGAAAAAGATCATCATTAATGAGATTCATACATTTACATTCATACAAAATATTATTAATGTTTTGTTGCATTAAGTCCACTTCGTTGATTTGTGTGACTTCATAATCATCATTATTCAACAAATGTAACATTTTAAAATCATAGTAGTCACTGTCCAGGACCACCACTGGGCCCCCTTTGTCTGCTGGATGTATGACTATGGCTGTGTTGTCCTTCAATCCATTCAGAGCTGTGACTTCCATATCTGTTAAATTTCTATAACTATTAGTACTACTCACATTTGATTCTTGATATAACGTAGTTTCAACTGCATGTATAAATATTTCCAAATTTGCATTAAGATGAGGTGTGAAACTACTCTTGTTCTTAAACAAAGTTGGGCCAGAGCTGGGTTCTGTGCCAAACAAAAGTTTCAAAGCCACATTACGGGCAAACACTCTAAGAGCTATTAGTGCCTGGCTCATGTCCATGTTTGTAGTAGGAATAAATAATACCCCTCTGTTAAGAACATTAGTCTCATATTGAGTAAGAACATCTCTCGAAATGTTTAAAACTAAAGATCCTGATTCCAACAGTTTTGTAGTGTCCGCTGTTGCTGCACAATGGATATGTCCTTCCTTTTCGCTCCTTTGTAATTGTCCATGCTAGAGATCTCTTTTTGTTTATATGAATTGGAAGGGGAAACTCCGAAAAATTCTGATTTTCCATTTTGTCCAGTTGTATTTTCCTTCTAACAGCTCCTGAAAGACTGCCAGTGTCCTCAGAAGTGCCACCGTTGTCGTGTGCCAAGATACGTGTGTTTCCTAATGTTGTTTCATTAGGAGTAGTGTATACAGAAGGTGTAGCTCCTGGTGATGTAACATCAGTGGGGGCTGACATGTTCTCCATGTTCAAATCCCCACTCTGTTGGGTGACAATCGGAGCTTGTCTTATCACACTATTTTCAGATACTGCTGGTGCTGGACCTTTCTGATTAGGCATCATGCCAACAGGTTCATATTGAGTAGTATTAAATCTAAGAGATCTGGAGCCAGCTTTCTCGGTATGGGTATGAGTGGTGGTGCTGGGTCTGTTGTTCTCATTCGTATATCTAAGCCATACAAACACATTATTCTTGGCAAAGTCATTAAGATCTCTATTCAATTTTCTGCGCTTGTTGTTTAGCAAACTGTGTTCATAACGTGAGACCCTGTCTAACAATTCTTGCATATAAAGTTCAGTGGAGTCTATACCACACTGCTCCACCAGGTTATCTTGTAATTTGACTATACCATCTCTAAGTTCCTTCTCCATGGGGTGAAAGAACTCTATTAACAATTTAATGTATTCCTTGCTTTTATTTAAGTTGATTTGTTGCCATTTCCTCAAAAGCAAAGGATATGTATTGCCATACGTGGGCATTGTAAGAATACGTAAACCTCTTGGTATTACCCCACTGTTCAAACACACTTCCATGTGATACCGTTGTGCTTGAAGCCTTTCAAATCGATACAAGTCATTTTCAATGTCTCTCTTAATACCACGAACCACTTTCTCATTAACAAGTCTATTTTCAGACAGGTCATCAGTCATGGTCCCTTGCATACCCACAAGGGGATTATTGCTATCCTCCAAAAAGTTCGCCAACCTTGTACTAGAACGCACAGGCAACATATCATGTGTTTCTATAACACTGCAAAAGAATAAAATTGAAGCAGACCACCACGATAAGATCAACAATTTATTGATAAAAGATGAGCGCTTTCACGTGCAAAAAAGAGCACGCTTCTTCAGATCTAATATACAAACATAAAAAACTTCCTTATATAGAAAAAGGGGAGTGTACTCCCTACACTCTTTGTATGCAATCATCCAATTAATCAGACAATTAAAAATGCAAATCACACATCCATCCCAAGAAACAGCTCTTACAATTTAAAACAAACTGATAAAGACACTGTTATCAAAAACACTGTTATCAAAAACTGATAAAAGACACTGTTATCAAAAATATATACCAAGATAGCAAGATGTGCAGCAAAAATGTGTATATGTATACATATGAAATATAAAATATAGAATGTAAAGTATAAAACTACTCACTTAGGTTTGTATATTAGATCTGAAGAAGCGTGCTCTTTGTGCACGCGAAAGCGCTCATCTTTTATCAACAAATTGTTGATCTTATCGTGGTGGTCTGCTTCAATTTTATTCTTTTGCTGTGTCGTTCACTTTTGAGGAGACCTTTGGGAGCCAAGACTGCTTATATTTCTATTTTCTATAACACTACCAGCTCCTTCCATGGCACCCAAAAATGAGTATAAACGGACACTATCCCAACGTAAGAGAAATGAAGAAAACACCCAAACGCCAAGGAACTGAATGAAAATAAGTCACTCAAAGATGGTAATAATCAAGCATACCATGTAAATCCACAAACAGAAGGATATCCACGATGCTCCAAGCCAAGCAACGAAATAAATATCACAGTTCCAATAAAAAGCTGGCTGTTCAGCCCCGAAGACATAAATATCTTGTAAAAATCTTGTAAAAACTTCTTTATTTAATGAAAAGTAAGCGCTTTCGTGGAGAGAAACTCCGCTTCATCAGACAGAAGTGAAAAGGAGGAACAAGTACTTTATAAAGTAAATCCAAGTAGGTGTTACCTGAAATACAATTAGTTGCATAGCAACTAATTGAAATGTAAAAGCACTACTTCATACCTTGAATCACAAAGGTTCAAAAAAGTTCAAAAAACTCACATATACAATTTCCTCCGTACTTTTAAAACATATCTGATAAAAACAACAATCATAGTATTGATAATTCACACTAGCCCAGTGGTACATCACAACAAAAATAAAAATATATCGCTATTGAGCTAATACTATCTTAGTTAATAGCCTCCTTCATTCCCCCAGGGTAAAATCCATATACCATTATTCAAAATGCATTCATCGTTTCCTGAAAATGACCAAATAGTGATCATTAATACACATTAAATTAAGATATACCTGTAACAAAAGTAAATACTAGTTTTGATAAATTGCCATACCATAGTACTGTATGCTATCGTCGTTTTTAGTGCACATAGCTTCCATACGTTTAGTACTAGTTGTCGCCTTCTGCACATGTGCAGCGCTGCGGCACTTCGTGGGCGTGGTTGCTTGGTATCGTGGTGCGCGGGGGGCGGGTTCGCATTGTGGCATGTGTGTCTGTTGTGAATTGTGTGCTGGTTTTGAATACGTTTCTTGCTGGATTGTTGCAGATACGGGTAGGTGGTGTTTTGGCACCATCCACATTGTCTGCATTGGGGTACACATGTGATTTCAGTGCATGTGATCGGGCGCTGATTGTGGGGGTCAATGGATGGCATGAATATGTCGAGACTTACTGTTGGAGTCATGTATCGGCAGCGAGATGCTGATTGCAATCGTGTATTGATTTGCGCTTGCTTAAGGGCTCACGTTGAAACTAGAATGAATGCTGGGGGACCAGCTAACGTTTAAATGACAGTAAACTATATTTAAACTATATTTATGGTTTAAATTGGGGTGCAGTCTGCGGTGGATGTGCGTGCTGTGTTGCGGACCTGTTTCCTATGCGCTGTGATGCTGGGTGGATGTGCCTTGGGGGCGTTGCATATGTGTGATCATTTGTTTTAATACGTGATATTCGTACTTATTCTATACAGTACTATGGTATGGCAATTTATCAAAACTAGTATTTACTTTTGTTACAGGTATATCTTAATTTAATGTGTATTAATGACCACTATTTGGTCATTTTCAGGAAACGATGAATGCATTTTGAATAATGGTATATGGATTTTACCCTGGGGGAATGAAGGAGGCTATTAACTAAGATAGTATTAGCTCAATAGCGATATATTTTTATTTTTGTTGTGATGTACCACTGGGCTAGTGTGAATTATCAATACTATGATTGTTGTTTTTATCAGATATGTTTTAAAAGTATGGAGGAAATTGTATATGTGAGTTTTTTTAACTTTTTTGAACCTTTGTGATTCAAGGTATGAAGTAGTGCTTTTACATTTCAATTAGTTGCTATGCAACTAATTGTATTTCAGGTAACGCCTACTTGGATTTACTTTATAAAGTACTTGTTCCTCCTTTTCACTTCTGTCTGATGAAGCGGAGTTTCTCTCCGTGAAAGCGCTTACTTTTCATTAAATAAAAAAGTTTTAACAAGATTTTTACAAGATTTTTATGTCTTCGGGGCTGAACAGCCAGCTTTTTATTGGAACTGTGATATTTCTTTCGTTGCTTGGCTTGGAGCATCGTGGATATCCTTCTGTTTGTGGATTTACATGGTATGCTTGATTATTACCATCTTTGAGTGACTTATTTTCATTCAGTTCCTTGGCGTTTGGGTGTTTTCTTCATTTCTCTTACGTTGGGATAGTGTCCGTTTATAGATATATATATATATATATATATATATATATATATATATATATATATAAAAGCTGACAACTAAGGTGTTAGTGGTGGGCCAGGGCTTAACATATGGTGGGAGGGGGGATACTGAATATATAAAACTTGAAGAGTTCACCAGATAATGGCTTACAAGAAGAAAACCTTAATTTTTTTTCTAGCTTTCTGAAGATGTGATTATTTTTGTTCTTTTAATAATAACATATCCTGTGCCTGGTCTCCTCAACTTTCACCCTGCCAATAAAGAATCCTTATGCTACAACTTAATGTCACAATTTGTCTCAAGAAAAAACTAGTGCATTATGGCACTACTGCTCAGATAGTTTAAATGTGGTTAGATTTATACTGAGAAATCATGTTACAGCTGAAGATACTGAAAATTGTGGTGACCACAATAAAATAAGTTTTGATAAACTAAAGCTACAGACAGAAATATGCTCTTCCTTTAAATTAAAATGTACATTTACATTTACAGTGTTTTGGTGCATCAGGTATCATTTTTATATATTTTATAGAACATGCACCTTTTCTTCCAATGCAAAATATCTTTGCCAAAAAAAGGATATCTATTCAAGGTTAGACCATAGAGAGATTATATCTGTTGTATAAAAGGGTAAATAGGTGGAGGGACTGGCATAATGGTTGAGGTCTTTACCTCACAGATCCAAGGTACAGGACTTGATTCTGACCTCTGGTTAGTGACTAGGCTTGTAATAGTCTACTGGGTGATAGCCCAGTTTTACCTATGATCTTATACACGCCACAATCAAATAGCACCCTGCCTTTATCCTCTCTTTTGAAAACATAAAGATTTTGCTTATCCTTTTATCCAACTGTATTCAAGCTTGTGTCCATCAGATTATTTGACTGGAATACTAGAAACTGTGACACTATCATACAACATCTCTTTTAATTGTTTTTTTTTTTTTTTTTAATTGAAAAGGAAAAGCATAGAATTAAACTGTAAAACAAGTACAGAGGATCCCAAAGTATTATAACAGACAAGGATCAAGGACACACAAGAGCAGGTTCGGTAAATGTGGTAGGCTACCCTGAATCGAAGGGCAGACTGGGAGAAGGGGGCAGAAGCTGAAGACTGTTAAGGACCAACTACTGGATGGATCTGCAAAAGTATTTTGTTTTCTTGAAAAGGATGGCTGTCTTCTTATAGAAAAGACTTCCAGAATGGATCATAGATGCCATGTCTGAGGTTGCAGTACTTCAATTTTTCCCCTTATTCCATGTTGGATCAAACTTGGAATTAGCATGTACTACCATCAGGGGTATGGGGTTGATGCTTTAGAAACACTACATTGAGTTTTAATGTGCACTGTATTTCTTTGATCATTGCACTGTATTTTTCTTATCTGTACCACTCACAATTTTATATGATAATTGCTGATATTGAGTTAACATCAAATAAACAACAAATTACTATACAGCTTACTTCACTGTTTATACTTAATCTAATTACTTGTCTAAAATGTATGTAAAAACAATTTAACTGGAGCTAATGTCAAACAGCTAATTCTTAGGACATCCCATGTAGTACTCTAGCCAGAAAACTGTAATACTGTTCTGTGTTCACTGTGATCAAGCACAAAAGGGGCCTCATTTTGAGAATTATTTCTGCCTTTCTGGTTCTTTCTCAACAGACTGCTTTTCAGCTCCTACTATTAATGTTTACCCAAATTAAGCAGGTTTTAATTGACAGCAGGGCTGAAATTAGGTGAAATGGAGCCCTAGGCAAAGTGGTCCATGGTGCCCCCCATGCACATCTCTGGGGCCCTCTCAGTTACCTCGTCCTGGCTTTCCCATGGGGCCCTCTGAGTTACCCCTTCCAGGCTTTCCCACACCACCTAGATTACTTTTTTCTATCTTTTCTCATTTTTGTCTTACTCTTTTGTTTTTTTCCTGCATCTTTTAAACAAACACTTAAACAGGGCAAGACTATTTTGTATTAACTGTGGAGGAATTAAGTGAGTTAAGCTGGGGGTCTGGGGACATTAGGCTGTCAGAACACAAGGGGGTTCTTGATGCTTCAAGGTGCAGTTTAGTGTTTTTTAAACACCTTTTTCATCCAGTGATAGAGTGAACAAGAAGAATTACTAAGGAAAGACATTCAGGCTTACTGTTGAACTTTCCTTTTTCTTTTATCCTTTTTGCACACCTTAACTGGGTAAAAGTGTTATTTTATAACTGTGGAATAAATACCTGAATTAAGTCTTAGGGGTGGGGGAGGGCATTAGGACTTAACAACTAGGTGGTTATAGATACTCTCTCAGGTGCATTTTAGAGTTTTTTTACCAACCTTTTGATCCTCACAGCAAGAGGTTCTCTGGTTCGATCCTCAGCTGGGGTGCCTTATGTGTGGAGTTTGCCTGTCCTCCCTGTGGTCGTGTGGGTTTCCTCCGGGTGCTCCAGTTTCCTCCCATATCCCAAAGACATGCTGTAGGTGAGTTGGACACTCTAAATTGGCCCTAGGCGTGAGTGTGTGTGTGTGTGCTTTCTGTGGAAAGTTGGGCGCCGGGCTTGCAACTCAACGCCATAAAACTCCACTGCCAATCATGAGCAGACAGGTGATCCACTGTGGTGACCTCTAACCAGGAAAAGCCGAAAGAAGAAGAAGATGGCCTAAAGAAACTGTAAGGAAAGAAATTCAAACTTATTTTTTATTTCAATGAAGAAAAAAACTGTGTCTGAAAAATAGTTAGTTCACAATAAACTGAAAAGACAAATGGTTGTTAGGATATACACATCATATCTTGGAATGGTGCCTGTCTCCCTGAACCCCATAGTGGCTGCTGTCATACATATATGCAGCATGTTTCGTCACCTGTAGCCCCAAAAAACTGCCACCTTCTGTGTACCACTCTGATCTCCAACTGGGATGAAGTTGAAAGAACAAATAGCACACAGTAGCATATTTCTACCCATTGCTGTCATGTGTGGATAAACAGCATGCTTCCTTACTCCTACTCCCACAAAAGATAACCACCTGTATACATTTTGAATATGTGTTTATGAGGAAAGAGAAAAAAATAATGACGACAGTATTGTAGTCCAACTTGTTGCCCCTAAGCAGTACACTAACCCACGGCAAACTATAGTGACCTTCTATACACACCTCTGACGTCTGTGAAGAAAGTTAAAGAAATGATTACCACATCATCCCAGCCCCTATGCAGGCTACAGCAATCTTCTGTGGGTCTATATCAGAACATCGAAGTATTAAAACTTTGAATGTTTTGATATCGAACACTATTCAGCGAACGCTAAGAATAGCGAAGCTGCAGAACAGCAAATTCTTTCCTCGGGAAAGAATTTGGTTGGCCGTTTCTATGGCTTCGCTGTTCTTAGCGCTGTGGTGGAAAGTTATGGGATGGTTTCAGGTAAGTGTGTGATTGTTTGTATGTTAGGGTTAGGGGTGGGTTAAGTGAGTTAGGGTTAGGGCACGGGTTAGGCGTGTGTGCGATAGTGACAGACATTAGGGTTAGGGGCAGTTTAAGTGAGTTAGGGTTAGGGGTCGGGTTAGGTGAGTGTGCAATAGTGATGGACCTTAGCGTTAGGGTTTGGGTTAAGGTAAGTGGGTAGATAGTACTGTATGTTTAGTTTAGTGTAGCGTTAGATGTAGGAATTTAAGTGTATGTGGGTGGTTGCTGTTTGTTTGATGTGCTTGTGTTGTGTGTATGTATTTCAGAGCAGTGAATTTTTTCCATGGGAAAAAATTTGCTGTTCTGAATGTTCGATATTTTCATGTTTAGATGTTTTGGGGCTGATGAAATAGTGTTCGCTATTTTCATCTTTCGATAATGTGATATAAATGCTCTTCTGTGCATGCCTCTGGGCAGGAATACTTTTAGACTGAGTGGGTTTCAGGGCAGATGTCGCTACTAAGCCTGGGTCAAAATTCATTTGTTCAGCCCAGAGTGTGGGGGCCCCAAGCTCCCAGAAGCTCTAAATGTCTGGCTGTTCTGTAATGCATGTTATGCCTTATTTTGGAAAGATAATGACTTATTAACTATTTTTTTCATACTACTACTCAGAAATGTTATGTATATGCCCATCAATATTGTGTACATCCAAGATAAAAATTGGTGGTATTAGTTTTTACACACACACACACACACACACACACACACACACACACACACACACACGCACACACACACACACACACACACACACACACACACACACACACACACACATAGTGTACACAGCCCTTGAGAAACCAGGTTTATCATAAGATTTACAAATACAGACATGCATACACACACGCACGCACACACAGACACACACACACACACACACACACACACACACGCGCGCGCGCGTGCGCACATGCTTACCTACAGCCAAATTGGAGGAATGCTACATCACCTGCATCATATTGTGGGGGTGTTGGAGGAAACCATGGCACATGGATAAATCCACTCTAAGACAGAGATGGCATGCAGACTCCACACAGAAAAAGTCACAGCTGATAAATCAAACACAGCCATACTCTGTCAGATGGTAATGTTGCTCAGTGCACCACTGTGCCAATGATAAGTCATTGTCACAATATCTTGCTCCTGCCAGAACACCAAAGACAGCCAACAAGCATATGTAGTTATGATGCTTGTGATGGAACGGTAAAGAAATTATGGACAAGTTGTTACACAAGCAATAATGCCCAACAGGGTGTGTGTTAATGTGTAATTAACACCCACCCAGGGATGTTATGAGGTCCAATGCTGCAGGAGGAGGATGGCCTCTACACTCCTGGAAGGGCATTAATTACACATTAACACACACCCCGGAGGGCATCATTGCATTTAGAGAATAAGCCTCTGTAGAATTGTTGTGTTTTACTTATTTATTTTTTAAGTGCTATATTATCTTTTTTATATATTTTTGATGTAAAATAGATCCTCTGCCTAATGTTTCAAACTTGCTATATTATATGTTAATGATGTTGGAGGAAGCATTTTACATCCAAAATATAACACTTAAAAAATACCCAGGCATTTACTTTATATTGTGTCCATTACTCCTAAAATGTTTGGTTTGTTGCCAGTCATTGGAGATTAAAGTTACTAAATAATGGCATAGATTTGAGTTTTAGACTACTATTTTACTCAGAAATTTCATACTAACACAAATCCTTTTAATTAAGCAAGTTTGTAACTTTATAAGAGCAGCAATTAAAATATGTTCCTATTTTATTTTACACTTTATCCAGATATCTTCAGATGAAAGGTCCAGAGGTAGTCAAACATCTTTACTGTCACTCTCACTCAGTCTCTCATACACACCTCTGCTTCAGAAAATGTATGTTAACACAAATCCTAATAATCCAGTAAACATGTTCCAATTCTAAGCCTTTGCCCCCTGTTTATTTTAGATTTAGACAGATGTTTGAGCTAAGGGTCGAGTGAATACCTTCCAACTGTCCAGATTTTTGCAGAATGTCTGCATTTTTGGCTAGTATGTTTGGTCCCATCCTCATAAAATGTGTAGTTTTCTGGCAAATCACTGGAGAATGAAATCATTAAATAATGACAGACATTTAAGTGTCGGACTTCATATCCTGCAGATAACACATGCTAATGGAAACCCTGTTGTTCTAGCAACTTTCTAAGTTTATTAGAGCAATATTTAAAATCTGTCCTTATTTTTGGTTGTTTGTCCCTTGTTATTTGTGGTTCTGTCCAGATTTCTTGTGCTAAGAGGTTGACAGGTATGGTCAAGAGCTACGCAAACCACACACAGTGTTGCCAGCCAAGAAACTATGTAAAGCTGCCCAAATACCTTCAGACATGGAGATGTTTACCTACAGGCAAACTATTTCTGCAGGATTGCGCAGACAGCCACAGTGACTACCACAGTTTGATATAAGGCAATGAAGACAGCTGTAACACATTATAGGAAAGTGTAGTCAGTGCAGAGTACAGTGCAAACCCGTTTCAGACACACTGAAATAAAGAAAGTTTAGTCAATGAAGAGTACAGTGCAAACCTGTTAACCTGTTTTAGACATACAGAAATAAACATTTGGGGTGATCATCAAGGATACATAGATTGCATTATAAATACACTAGTCTGGGGAAGTGTGTGTATTGAAAAGGGCCACAGACAGGAATGGTAGGAATGAAGAAAGTGTAAGAGGACAAGGGAAACATGGTAATGTACACCAGATAAGGGCATGTCAATGTACATAAACCTCAAAGACTAGACAGTTGTACCATGAACAGTAATCACATATGTATATAATACAGTAAGTACTGCTGTTTACACCTCCTGTATGGGTACAGTCATATTATCACACAGTTATTGGATATTATGTGACATAAGGTCACATATCAATGGAGATGATTGGTTGTTATATAAGCCCCCTGACATGATCACTGGTAAGGACATTTATCAAGGATAATACATACAATAGGGGTTATGTGTGTATTGTGAAGATGTGCAAATGATTTGCTGGAATATGAATGTAATCTCAGCAAAGGTCTCAACCAAGCATGACCCATAGCAATATGCTCATGGTAAATAGTAGACAGAAGCATGCACAATCATAGATAATAGCAGAATAATACCACCATTGTCTGTGTCATTGACATAAAATATGTGATTGTGACTTTATTATACAAGTTCTGCATGAACACGCTTGTACAGCTGTATTGATTTATCAGTAATCTATAAGGACAATCAAGCACCTTCCTCAATAATGGCTACTCTCTGGAGGTGTTAAGAGGGACACTGTTATACCTATAGTGCAAATTATGAGCGATCCTGGCTAGTTGAGAGGTTTGCATAACACATATATGCCACAGTCCACACTTGCATGACTGTAATCCATGCCATCAATGTTGTCAATGAGCGGTGTATTTCTGGGTGCATCACAGCAAGATGTATCACACATGCATCTTGTATAACATCTTGAAGGGAAGTCTGCACTGTCAACTAATAATGGTTATGCATTACAAAGAATACTTATGTATGAACAAAAACATGTGTGGAAGCTCACTGTGGCAAAACTGATATACTTGGGTAGATTATCCCTGGAAGATGTGTGGTGAGGTACATGCAAAAGGGCACATTGTACTCAATTACTTGTGTGACAAGGGCTGAGAACAATGGAACTATAATGTCCTTTGATGTGGATGGCCAGCCCATACTCAGGAGTTGTGCTACATACAAGGGAGAAGTCATCACTGTGGGCACATACTGGTTGGTATTCTGCATACCATCTACCTCAGTACACAGATCACATACCACTTGGACTGCTCATAGGGGTGTGCTGTCTATATTTCAATTAGCTTTTGTATTTGCTCTCAGAAAGGCACTAATCATGCTCTATGTTTATCTAGTATGTCTGCATGGTTCTGACAGCAATCTTTTATGTGTGTTAATACTTTCTGCAGTATATCATTAGCAATCTTGGGATCAATGAGTGTCCACAATCTGAAGTCATCCACAGAACCGGTTAGACAAAGGATGTGCAAGTTTGTCTTGACTTCTGACACTTAAATACTGAACAGGAAAGGGCCTAGTACAGAACTTTGGGGTATGGACCTGATCACTGGACTCTATGTAGAGGTGACTTTACACACTTCAACATTATGTGTTTTATCTGTCACCCATTTGTCTACCCACTTGGTAACATAGGTGTTTATGGCCACTTGAGACAGTTTCTCTGTAATACCTGATTGTGGATCTATATCAAATCTCTTGGGCAGGTCAAGTTATGCAGGAAGACAGTCTATGCCCTTGGTGACTGTCTTGAAAATGTCAAACAGATTTAACAAACATGATGTAGCGTTAACAAATCAAAAATGGGTTTAGTATACAGTCAGGTGATTATCTGTGTCCTTTTTGATACGGTCCATGAGGAGTTGCTGGTCTGCCTCACTGATAAACCGAATCGGGGTCTATAACTTCCTGCATCAGGTGATTCCCCCCCTCCCCATCCAGATGGATGACTGTTGGTGTAGACCCTTCTGCATGAATATTAGCTCTCTGGAGGTTGTGTTTAAATAGGAATCCAACTGGTTCTGCTTGGTCAGGTTTTAAGACATGATATAGGCAACCTCTGATGTAGACTGTTGATTCCATGTTTTCAGCTGTAGAGAGTGCACAGATGAGCTGCTCTTCTAAAAAGAAAAACTGAGTAATGTTATACTTTGGCTGATGGCCAGAGGTGTCAGGGTGGTGAAGTGTATTGTCTGTGGTTGAGTATGGCTAGTGGCATCCACAAACAGCTCTGTGCTTAGTTGTGTATTCTCCTTAACATTTCATAATTATTTAAATAAATAATTTGTGACAACACCTCCAAATACATCCTTGGTTATTCATGACATGCCACACAGTGGTACTGTTCACACAGTCTTGCATCTGTATCAGTGTGATATAATTATATGAATTGCACAATATATGCCTATATGTGTTTCATAGAAAAGCTATGTTTGAGCAGCCTGATGCCACACAAGGACACATTATAAATGATTTGGTTGTGACTCATGTGGGTTCAGGCACCTAGGCAGCATGACATTTCCCTGTGGTATATTTGGCTGGGGGCACATAGCTGAAATGACATTCAGCTGCAGAGAAATATGGTCTTTTGTGAATTCCCTGGGGGCAAAGAGAAGTACATACTCCCTTGCCCACAGCTTTAATAACCAAGTGCATGGGCAGAAGAAATAATGAATGTTGTGCTCAGTGTACACTACATGCGTATGTAACTACAACATGAAAAAGTGTGCTAAAGCATGGAGAATATTCTGCATGCTATTGTAGTCACATTTAGGCTCCAGTAGGCATTTCAGTAAATGTTCTTCAGATAGTGTGAAAGGGGGTAGTGGTTCACACACACCAATTATAAAGGCGCTGCTCATTTGCACCACATTTTTACTGCCAATGACATGCCCATTGGCCAGCCTGCTGCTGATGCCTGCCATGCGGCTTGCTGTCTCATGTTGCCTTGGGGGACATTGACATTATTTTCCCCCTGTGCATTTTACTATTGAATTTGTGGGCATGGCACAGCATTCTTCTCTTTGCCCACAGGGAATTCACAACAGGCTTATTTCTCTGCAGCTGAATGTCTTTTCAGCCATGTGCCACCAACCAAATGTACCACAGGGAAATGTCACCCTGTCTAGGCACCTGAACCCAGCTCATGCTTAACATTTACTGACACAAATGTTGATAGTCACACAATGGTGCTAGTGACCACCTCAATAATGCTTGGGAATAACAACACAACTGTGCATACAGTGCATTCCACAAGGTTGCAAATGAATCAAAACATGGGATATTTTTGAATATGTCACAGCATTACAACATGTGCATGACACAAGACTTATGCACCTATGTAGTCATTAAAATTATATTGGTGTATGTCACAGAGCATTTAATGATGGTAGGTATACACATGCACACACACACATGCACACACATGCCATACTTGTATGTGTCATTGCGATGGCTTTCTGAGACCTGCGTAGAATGTTGATCTGCTTCACTACAAGAACACATGGCTTAATAAGGCAACAACATACATATTATCATCCCATGTCAGCAGTTCTCAGGAGCCATACTACTACAGCTGTTATGGAAGGAACATGTAATCAGATGTCAGCAGTGGCCATCGATACATTGCCTCACATTAAAGATTGTAATACCCTCTTGTAGAGCATCCACACATGTTGATGACAGCAACATTGACACGTGAAAAGTTCATAGGGTCATAGAACATTAGTAAGCTAACAGCCAACTGCCATTATTATACCATTTAAACCAAAATCCCTATATCTATATGATGGAAGATGTGTAGCTATAGAAGCTGAATAACATAAAATGCAGCACTAGCACTGCCACATATGTCTGACTTTAACACTGTCACATTGCACTTTATGGAGTATTATTGTATCCTGAGAAGAACATGTTGGGAGGAGTGTCTGACATGGAT
Organism: Protopterus annectens; assembly: GCF_019279795.1. Taxonomy (NCBI): domain Eukaryota; kingdom Metazoa; phylum Chordata; order Ceratodontiformes; family Protopteridae; genus Protopterus; species Protopterus annectens. The sequence continues at coordinate 1,495,104,697 of NC_056746.1, forward strand.
ATGGAGCCACATCTCAGTGTAAAATCATCTCAAAATTATTATTTGAATGTATACACATCGACATTGCCTGGTGTCAAATTAGAACTCCCTAAGTATCTATTTACAGAAGCTGGAGAACACAGTATTCAGTGTTACTGCCACAGCACTATTTGACTTGAATACTCTTGCAGTGCACTTTATACAGGATGACATCATCACTGTATGTTACAAGAAGATGTTCAAAGGAGTGTCTGACATAGCTGTAGACTCACACACTGGTCTAACATTGTCGCCATACTAATTTTTGAATGAACGCACACACACACACAAATTGACAGCAGTGAGACTAAAATCCCCACCTATCTACAGAACACAGTACTTAGTGCAAGTTTGGATATTGTAGTGTGAGACAGCACTTTATAGCTAATGAAATCAACAGTGTATGTTTGTGAGAAGACATTGGGAGGCCTGTATGAAAGGGATGTGTAGGCATGTACGACTGTCAAAATATTTGTTTTGCATGGATTGCTGACAGTAGGATACAGACTCGTGCTATTCTGACTACACACACACACACACACACACACACACACACACACACACACACACACACACACACACACATACACCAGTTGAGTGTAGTGGGATTAGAACCCTGACCTAACTACTTACACAAGCTAGAGAACTCATTACTTAACACAAGTGACCCGGCACAAGTCTAACTTTTATACTGCTGCTGGTCAATTTCTAGTGGACAATATCATCACTGGATGTTTGAGAGAAGATGTTGTGAGGCCTGTATGAAATGGATGTCTGATTTTCAAAAGTATTTTTTCTATATGGAACTAGATTGCTGAGAGTAGGTTACAAACTCATGCACACACAACAGTTAACTACAGTGAGATTAGAACCCCTACCCAACTACTTACCCAAGCTGGAGAACTCTGTACTTAACAAAAACACCACAGCACAAGTCTGACTTTTACACTCCTGCCGGACAATTTATAGTGAATGACATTCTCAATGGATGCTTGAGAGATGTTGGGAGGGCTGTATGAAATGGCAAGGTAGCCATGCATGACTGTCAAAAGTATTTGTTCTGCATAGAACTGGATTGCTGACACTAGGATACAAATGTACACTCTTCTGAATACACATACACAGAAGGTGACTGCAGTGAGATAAGAACCCCTACCTAACTAGTTATTTATTTATTTATTGTTATTTTATTTGTCTTTTTTTACTGGGAAAGTCCAACTGTGTAATTCCCATTTTCAGCAGAGGCATGGGGAAGAAAGCTCCATTTGCTTACATTGAATTATACTAAGTTCCTGTTAAAAACAGAGCACTTACATGTCTATTTACATTTATACACAAACAGTAGTTATATTTATACATTCAAAGATTTTACAGAGGTGAAAGTTACTAAAGAGAAAGCTCGCAGGCAACTTAGTGGATTGTACAGGCAGCAGTTATATATAAAAACATGTTTTGTCATTTTAGTGAGATGTTGAGTGTATTCTGCTTAAGGTAAGTATTTGGAGAGTATTGTATGGTGAACACAAAGTCTCAACCTTGAGATGAGCACATGCAGGACCAGGATTGGTTAAGATGTTGTTCAAGCAGTGGTTTAAAACTGTTGGATTTGTCTGAGAGTTTTATTTGTGTGAGATACTATTCCAGAGTTTAGCAACATATTGGGAGTAAATCGAGTTTTCTGCAACATTATTTGACTTATTTGTAAGTAATAAGAATTCATTACTAGAGCAGAGGTCCTTTGCTGGTCAGAAGTTCAGTAATAAGTTATGTAGTGCAGGGCATTTTTCTGAATGATGAGTAAGTTTATGTACTGTAGTTAGTTGTGAATACGTTAGGTAGTTGTGTAGTTCAAGCCAGTATAATTGCTTTAAGCTATGGCAATGGTGGGTCCTATGACAGAGATGGAGGCAAATTTAGCTACTTAATTGTAGCAGTAGGCAAGTTTCATTCCTTAAGTATTGTTTAAGTTTGTTATGATAGGAGCGCCATATAACGGAGTCAGCATTAAGAAGCTGGTGGCTAGAGTTTTTCTTGCAATATCTGTAAGTAATCCATAAATCCCATAAAGAGGGCCTAGGTTCTGGTGTGCAGTATATGCTGGTCATATTTGAGATTGTCATCTATTATAATGCCTAGAAGTTTATTGTAAGTTACAGTTTCAGTGACAGTGTTATTTACTGACTTTATCATAAAAACTTGCTTTTGATTTTGGCAACATTTTGAGGTGAAAAGCATTACCTTAGTTTTCTCTGGGTTGAATAGGAGGTTTGATTCTTATAGCCAGGCATCTACAGAGGAGAAAGATTTTTGGTTAATGTCTTATTGTTGAGGCCACACACATTAATGTTGAGTCATCTGCATACTGAACTAAACTAGCATGGTGAGTGGAGATATGGAGGTCATTAATAAGTATATTAAATATGAGAGGACCCAGGGTATGTTCCTGAGGGACAATTGTAGTAACTGGTTGAAAGTATGAGTAGGTTTGTTGCCATTTAATGGCTTGCTGCCATCTAGATAGGTACGTAAGAAACCACAACAAGGAGTATTGTGAAAATCCTATTGAGGAGAGTCAAATGAGAAATTGCTGGTGTGAGACAGTATTAAATGCTTTTGAGAAGTCTTAGAACATGGTGGGCACAAGCAGACCCTCTTTCTATGTTGGTTTATTATATTGGTAAATGTAGTAGAGCAGTAGTGGTGCTGTAGTGGGACCTACAATCATGTTGTGTTTCTGAGAGCAGGTTATTTGAGGTTAGGTATTGCATCACCTCCATATGGATGCATTTCTCTAATATTTTGGAGAGGGGGAGAGAGTTGCTATAGGTTTGTAGTTACTAAACTCTGTAAATTTGCTACCTTTCTGCAGTGGTATGATGGATCCTTTCCACAGTAATTTGACATTTTCTTCTGCTATGGACCTATTAATTAGTATGGACAAAGGGAAGGCTAAGAATTCTGTGGCCATTTTCAGGTAGTCTGATGGTAGTTGGTCTACAGCTACTGAAGTAGCTTTCCATTTAAAGATTAACTTCCTATGAGTGAGGTAGGTACTGGAGTAAAATCAAAGAGGCCTGGGTGTTTTTGATTGGACAGGGGTAGAGAAACAGGGGCAGATGCATTAGTGTCTAAGATAGATCATATTGATTGTATTAAGCAGGAATTAAACTGTGTGGGATAGAGTCTGTCACATTGTCTGCTTTTGAAGAGGGGGTGGTGGTCTTGTCAGAGTGGAGTAGTTTACTTAGTGATGACCAAAAAAGTTTTTTGTTCTTTTTGTGTTTGTATTGTAGGTTGGTATAGTATCTTTGTTTATCCTGTTTGACATGGCATTTTGCAAGGTTTCTAAGATGTCTAAATTGTTGGAAGGCATTTTAAGTTCTATTTTTATACCAATTTTTCCAGGCTTTATCCCTTTTTACTATGATTTTTTTTCTTTCTTTTGTCAGCCATGGTACAGGGTTGGACTTTACTATTTTATTACGTATTGTTGCTATTTAAGGTCTGTATGACTATGTTATTAAAATGTTTTACAGCAGTATCTAGTGGTATATTCCAGTTATATTGTTTTAATGTTTCATTGAAAATATTAGTTTTGAAGTAATGAAATTAGTTATATTTCATAATTGATTATAGATAATATGTTTATCTAAGTTATGGTAAGTTCCAATAACATATGTTGATATGTGATCACTTATGCTATCTGAAAGGCAGCCTACTTTTGTCAGTTTCTCTGGTTTGTTTGTAAGAATCTAGTCTAATGTTGAGTGTCTCCCTGAAATTTTATTGATTCTAGTACATATGGTTATTAATTGTCTGAAGTTGAACAAGTTTATGGATTCAGTGGCGGTAGTAGAATTTATGAGTTGCCAGTGTATATTTAAGTACCCAAGTATTATAGTTGCATGGTTAATTTGTTGGGATATCCAATAGAGGATGCTTTCAGCAGTATCACTGTTATTCCCTGGTAGTACATGAATTGCTGTTAAACACATAGTTTTCCTATTGTTGATTTTTAGGAGTGTTATTACAAGTTTAACATTATTAAATGTGGGCATTTCGTGTGGAACTAAAATGATGGTTAGGGAATTTTTATAGATGATTGCTACACCACCTGCATGCTTGTTTTGTCTGTCATGCCTGCGTATACTGTATTTGGGGGGGGGGGGTGATATCATTATTTTTTTTATTAACCAGGTTTCAATAGCTATGACTACATCAGGAGTGTATGTGGCAAGGTAGGCATGTATGTCATGGATTTTATTACACTTACTACTTAGTTACACCATCAAGAGAAATCAGAACTTAATGCACGCACCACGGCACAAATGTGACCTTTATACGACTACTGGACAAGATATAATAGACAACATCCTCATTGGATGTTTGGGAAAAGATGTTGGAAGGCCTGTATGAAATGGCTGGGTTGGCATATATGACTGTCAAAAATATTAGTTCTGCATAGGACTCAATTGGTGATAGTAGGATACGGACTGATGTCCTTCTGACTATACACACACACACACGCTTACATGTACATAGAGACATACACTCACATAATGTGGCTGCTGTAGTAATTTAACCCAGATTTAAGTATTTTGTTCCAATCTACTTTGGTTGTGTTTTTGCATGGATGAAGACTAACTGGGCAATAAACATAGTAATACATACTAATCAGCATTTTTCATAGTGCACTGCTGAGCAACTGGTTTGTGCAAATGATGGCAAATTGTCTGCCCATGCGAGATGCACATTTAATGGGTACTACTTGAACGTGAGAAGTACTTATCCATATCGTCTATGGTAGAAATAGCTAACATATACTATGGTGTTGATAATGTAGATTACATCCCAAATGTTGTGTCATACATTTCATAAGATTAAAAACTATTTGCATTGCTTTCCCCATTTGCACATAGTTAAGCAACAAGCAAACACAGATCTCTGCTTCACTGAGAAAATGGTAAAGAGTTCTACTGGTTTGTTTTCCTCCATGCAAACATGCTAAGTGGAGAGGTGCGGCAGTCAGCACTTTGGACAGCACTGAGTTAATGAAAAACACCTGCTGCCTAGCTGTCTCTTTGGCAGCAGGTGTAATAGCAGTGAGCTCTTATTTTGAGTACAGATGATACAAGGTTTGAATCCAGCTCAGTCTAATTTTTTTACATATGTATTCAGGATGTCATTAAATGATTACATGTGATAATGCAAGCAAATGTACAGGGAATGACTACAGTGAAGCACTGTATAAAAATGAACAGTACTCAATCAATTTATGTCAATAGTACACATATGGATTGGCATATTTATACATTCATCACTCTACATAAATATTAATAGGAAATATTTAATATGAGCGTCTTTACTCTGCTGTAACTGTTTCTTAGAGCAGCGAGTTTAAGCAGCATTGAGCAGAGGTAACCACACCATGCCATAGTACATGAATAGCTATTCACCACTACTTGGCAATGCTGCATGATGCCAAACTTCATGGAAACACAAAGGACAAAAATTAAAAGACTTCATTAGAGGCCATTTATGTCATGTGTGTGGTGTGTGATTCTTTTTTTTTTTTTACCAGATTAAAGGTGTGAAAATGGGGTAGACAGGAAAGTACTGAAATGGATGGAAAGCAGGGGGAAGAACAAAGGGAAAGCAATATAGGAATGTGAAAGAGGGAGTTAGGAAAGAATTATAGCTATCCATTTCTTCAACAGTGTAAAATGAACATGGATAAAACATTGAATGAATTTGGATTGACACCTCAACAAAGATGGGTTACAAAAATGCAGTAATGTTGTATAGCCAATTGGACAGAAATAAAGTGGGTCAAGAAAAAACGTGCAAAGAGGGCAGTGCAGTGGTGCAGTGGTTAACATTGTCACCTCACAGAAAGAGGTTCTATGATTCGATTCTCAGCTGGGGTGCCTTCTGTGCAGAGTTTGCATGTTCTCCCTTCATTCGCGTGGGTTTACTTTGGGTACTCCAGTTTCCTCCCACAAACAAAAGACATGTGTCTGGAGCATTTCTTCCTGGGTCTCTGTTGAAATTGGGCTCTGTCCTAGTTGGACTTTCCTGGTCAATAAATGTTAAATATAAAAAAAAAGTATGGGACAATAATGTTTTTTTTTGTTTTTTTTTTTTGGGGACAAGTGCCCATTTTTGTGATTTTATTTCAGTAACAGAGGAATGTTGGGTAAGGGATGTTGGTATGTCAGGGTGAGGTAAGTAGGGTAGGTGAGGAAAGTTGCTGCAGAAAAATGGGAAAAACAAGACACAGATAGGGATGGTGAGGGACACAAAAGGTTGGGAGACACCATGATTGGGGATAGGGAAGGGAAATCAGATGCCTATTCCTGTCAAGCATGGAGACAGTGAAAATCTAGTCCTCACCCTAAGAACTATTACTACCATCCCCTTCCTCAGCTTGCTGTTGGAATGCTTGACACTTTTGTTTGCCCAGCATTACAGCAAGCATCTACTCCATCCAGCTGAGGTGTGCACCAATAGTACTTTCCATGACCTCACACACCATACCTGATATTTCCTGTTGGGTGACAAATTCATCATCCCCACAAATACTCCCAAAGGGTACCACTGCACCAGCTGCTGGAGTAATGATACCTGATGCTGAGGGCCCAGGTAGTGCAGAGGCTGCAGAGCAGTACTGCCAGGTTGGGTCCCAGATGTGCTGGTCATTTGTGCAGCAGCTGTTAGGGGGATGGCAGGTTAAGACACACACAGGTTGGCCTACCTCCCTGTGCTGGAAATCATTTTGTGAGTTGTGAGCACAAATATAAAAATAAAAGAGAGATAAGGGGTAGGGTAAGAGAGAAAAAAAAGATAATTAGAACCATCATATGTCAGATACAATAAATTAGTACAGTATAAATATAATTTAGTTTTACTTTAATTATACTTTTTAACAATTAGAAACTATGACTAACAATTGTTCCAAGTAATCCTGATAATATGCATATATTGCACATGTGTTTTTTCAAATAATACAGATTAAGTTAACAGCATGGCATTTATGCCACTTTTGTTGAAATAATTATGTAATATTTTTTAATTATTTTACAATATATCTGCTACATGTGGCATTTAAACCCACAACATCTGAATGCACTATTACAATTGACGCCTTCAATTGGCTTAAGCTACAGAATGAAGCATGCATGCTTGATTTTACAGTTAAGATATGCATTCTTAACTTGCTACTAATTGATAAAACAATAATTGTTTTGTGCTGTATACATGCCCCTTACTTCTCCAATTCTTTTGAAACATTCAGCATGGGCATCCCTGCTCACGGCAACCTCCTAGGTGTATGTAAAAGAAAAAGGGGAGAAAAAGAGAAGAGCATTATGCATAACAGTCTTAGCTATATCCAACTTTCTATATAATTTAAAGTATCTTTATCTGTATACTTACAAAACTATGGGATGTCACCAGTCCTAAACTCGTTCAGCTACTGGTTGAGTTGATCCTGTTTGCACCTTTTCAGGTCATTGTAGTGGTGTCTGCATTGCTTTCCAGTGTATGGAATGCCATTCGTACTACAGACAGCCTTTGCAAGACTATTCCAAGCCTCTGATTTATACCTAGACCCAGTATAATCCCCCTGCAGTAGCCTACTGCTGTTGCGCTTTAGAAGGAGTCCATTGAATATTCTGGACTCCTCTACACTCCATCTTTGAGCCCTAAATTGGGCACCTTCCCTTCTTGCTCCTGCCATGTCTGCACAAATCAAACAGCAACAGTTAAAGTATTTCCTGCCAATTCATGTTATTGCATTTTATAGATCGTGCACAAGTCTGAACAACCATGACAAATGCATTTGCATGATAATAAGCAAAGAGCGACAGTGCCAAACAGAGAGGAAGGCAGTTTTTAAAAAAGGAAGGGTAATGCAACAGTTGTCATTAGTTTATGAGTTGGATGCTGCTGTACCTGTTAGATTACTTAATTTTTCGGATATGTACTGGGGTATAAATTTTATGACTTGACTCCTTTTTTTGCGTGGCTTTGCACACTGATAAAAGTAGTTTGTACAATGTGGAATTCAAACCTATGTAAAACAGGCAAAACATATTTTTCCACATAGATTTTTTTTCACTGTTGCCACAGAAGAAGCACTTGTCAAATATGCTCATTAATTATATAGAGACATGAAACAGTGAGGGGTTAACCATGCATGTGTGTGACCTGGTTTATACAGTCATGTGTGTATGAGGATCACTAAGGTATGAAGTCCAGCCCAGGGCAGAAGAGACACTTTTAAGTGCAGAAACATAATTGTCAGTATACCCTCAGTCACACATATAATTCATATGATATCTAGTGCTATATACATAGATATTGTTATTTATAGTTATTTTTAGATTGCTCTTTAGATTTTAAAATTGAGTTGATAAGCATTAATAGAATTTGGAGTGTGCTAGATTATAACTCTGTTTCACCTGTATTATTTATGTCAGTTGCCACAGGGAAGTCTGGGCAGTAGGTGTATTTTTTACAGTCATTCTATGCAGAGTGCTCATGACAATTTTTCTGACATGCTCATTACTCTACACCATTAGAAGATAAACGTGTAGCTAGGAAACTTGAAGGTGAGGAGGCTTGTGTATTTGGAGAACACAGATGAATTCATACCTCTCCACTGTACAGATTTTTGCAGAATGTCCAGATTTATGCCTCATATTTTTGGTCTGTTCCTCATGAAAAAGTGTTTTTTTTTTGACAAATCACTGGGATAACCTAAGGATTACAGTCACTAAATAATGGCATGCATTTGAGTTTCAAACTTCATATTCTTCAGAAAAATGCATGTTAACAGAAATTCTGTTATTCTAACAACTTTCTAAGTTTAAAAGAGTAATATTTAAAATGTGTCCCTATTTTGGGGCCTTTGACCCCCCATTATGTCAGGCTTTGTCCAGATTTCTTGCGCAAAGAGGTTGAGATGTGTCCTATGCAAGATGACTGATATTCCTTTTGATTCAGCTGCACCGAAGGCTTCTGATCTTAAGATATTATTGTATTTTTTAAGTATATGCTAGATTTGTTAACATGTTACAAAGAAAAATGTTTACTTATATGCATTAGAAAATGGAACTTTTATCTGTATGCACTTTTTATAGTTCACTCTTGGCACAGGCATTTTTGGCAGGCATTTACTTTCTGATATACAGGTCTTATTAACTGTCATTACACGTGCTGTTTTTAAAAATAGTTATCTTTGTGTTACTTCAGGGAAATGTTCTATAACTGTCAATGATACAGGCATGATTTGCTTCTAAGATGGCCCATAGTCACCTCCAGGGGAGTGCTGGACACAGTGATAGGTGACCGGCAATCATATACAGTTGATTTTTGTGTTGTAAATCTGTACACATTTTGTGAGAATTGTGTTGAAAGCAACAATTGAATTATGAGGTATTCCTTGGATTGTCATTTTCCAGTTGTTTTGGTGCCACAACAAAAGTTGTGTTTTAAGAGTTTTGCTCTTGCAATTATGTAGTCATCCTGTTATTTCTGTTGTAAACAATACAGTACTCCATTGGTATTCCTTGTTTCTTGAAATCAAACATTGGTTTATGTGTGAGCATGACACAGCACAACAAAGCAACCTTAAATCACACACCTTCTACTTAGTTACATTACCAAGAAACAGTCTGCAAGGACCTGCCCATTTGTGTTCTTAGACATTTATTTTCCTGTTCCATGTTCAACACTTACCTTGATAGTCCAGCTGTTATAAGCATTTTAATTCAGGGCTGAGTCTGTGTGATGCTAGCAGTACACAGCCATTACATGGGTAAGTAAAGGCTGTGAGCATTGCCTGGCATCAATGTAACTGTATGTACAGTTAGGCTAAAGGTTTTAGCCCCTTAGGTGGTAAGCATGTGTGCTACCCATTACCTATTGGCCAGAGTGAGGGTATATTGTGCATGGCTATGTCTACCTACACCCACAGCAGCTGGTGGTTCCCCTTCTGCCTCCTCACCTGTGTGTGGCTGTGGTGATCTTGCCAGTGGTGATGGGATGTGTGCCCCTTCCCCTTGGTGCTCCTGCTTAAGCTGTTTTCTGTAACCAAGTGGGTCTACATAGTCCTGGGCAAAAAAAATCCAGCAATAAACATATGAAATGTCAATAGATCAACTAAAGGTTACTGACAAAGTTTTATTCATTCCATAAATCAATCTTGTTGATTGTTGAGTACTTTCATCCCGAGACTCATGACTTCATCAGAACAAGATGAAAAACACAATTCCAACCTCATTTAAATACCCTCGCAAAAACTCCCATTAATTGTATAATTTCACATCAGCAATTACATTAGTTAAAAGTATAATAACCTTTTCTTGTACAGTATCTAAGCACTCTACAACAATACAATAATAAAATGTTAAATCAAAAAATAATAAATAATGTAAACCCCGTAAAATAAAAGTCATTTTTAAAAATGCAAGTATTTATAAAGCATTTATAAAAATATTTATAAAAAATAATTTATTTTTCTAAAAATATACTGTCTATGAAATCGAATATACATTCGCGCTGCAAGTATTTGTTTCTATACCCATTTCACTTCAGTTCTCACAGTTTTGCTGCCCTCATTCTGAGAACTGGCTGGGTGGATATATGTTTGTTTAGCGCTGGCCTTACTGTAGCATCCAATTTTATTTGCCAGAGCAGTTCTTTGTATTCCAATTTGGATTTACAAATTTGAATTTGGTAAACCCCATACATGTTAAGGAATATATAAACAAGACATTATTTTTGTTGCCTCTTTTCAGAACACATACATGCTCATATATTCTTTTGGACAGTCTCCTTTCTATCTTTCGTACATAGTAAGCTTGACACTGTTCCCAGGTAGCAAGGTAAACTAATCCCTTGGATTCACAATTATCTTTCTGTAATATAATCTGTGACTTAGCAATAGTTCTCTAAAATGAATTCTCTTTTTTCATTAATATAGGCACAAAACCTTCATCTACCACACGTAAAAGTACCTGGTCATTGTTTTTCTATTCCTTTCTCTAAAATCCACTTAATATTGGTTTCACCTTTATGGATAAATAAAGGGTCTCCCCTACTGACTGACATACTCACTCAGCAGTTTTCAAGACGGATTAGTTGTTTTTAATATTATTTTTCACTTCCCTACTTATTTTGTTAAACTTAATGGGCATAGTATTTTGAAACACTTTCTCGCTGACCCTCTAGTTGGAAAATATGGGGTTCTCACTTCTTCTTCCGTTGTTTGACAAGTGGAGTACCACAAGGTTCAGTCCTGGGTCCTCTCCTGTTTGGTATCTAACTCTCTGAAATACAGGTTAACACAGAAGGTCTTTGGCTAACAAAGTTCGCAGATGACTGCAAACTAGGAGCAATAATCAAAACTCCTAACGATGTGGACATCTTACAAAAGGGCCTCACTGAGACAGATGCCTGGTGTCAAAGCCATGGCCTCAAGCTCAATGCCAAAAAGTGCATTGTCATCCCCTTTGATAAAAACTCTGTACCCATGAACTACCACATAGGCGGTAGTAAACTTAACACCGAAAGTGTGATAAGAGACCTTGAGACACAGGTGGACAGTAGTCTCTCCTTTGATAATCACATCGCCACAGTAGTCAGGAAATCCTTCTATGTGGCACACCTCATCACAAAAGGTTTCTCATCCAGGAAAAAAGAGGTCATTGTTCCCCTCTACTCGTCACTCATAGACCCATTATAGAGTACAATGCCCCTTTTGGTATGTACCTCACAAGACATCTACAACAACTGGAAAGGCTGCAGAAATACCTCACCAAAAGGATTACCAGCCTCAAACAGATGCCCTATGCAGACCGTCTCAAAAATCTCCAGATTTACTCCGTCGCATATCGCCTACTCAGAGGCAATCTCTACCTAACATACAAAGCTATGTCAAACCCAGAGCTGTTGGACATGCACCACTTAAAGAAATCCCAATCCCTCTGAGCTACACGCTCTAGGGACCTAAACCTTGTCACCACAATAACCAGAACATGCTGGAGGGATAGATTCCTGCCCCAGAGACTTCCCATACTCTGGAACAGACTACCTATCTATATCAAACAAAGCTCCTCATTAGCACTCTTCAAGAAAAATCTTGATGATTGGATGGGAAATAGGAAATTCTAACAGATAAAGTAGTACCTCAAAAACCTACATCAACAGAAGAAAGGAAGGGAAAAAGTAGACTGCAACCACAGAAGTGTCAAATAGAGAAAAGATTAAAGCAACTAAGACAAGAAGCATCACTTTTAGAAGAATAGAGAAAAGGGAGCAGACCATTACAAATTCTTAAAAGAATAGATGTGGTAAAAACAGCACTCATTACCAAAAGAAACTAAGATTTATCATACACTATTTCCAATAAAAATTTAAAAATATCAGCAGAAGTAGAAACACTTAGAATTGCAGATAAATATAAAGAAAAACTACAACATAAGCAAGTCATTGATAACCCAAAAGGATGTATAGACAATTAGGAAACAAAGCATAAGAAATAGAAATACCACCAAAAAAGAAGAAAAAGGTACGTTTTAGAGAAGCATTTATGGAGACCCTGTTGAACATAACAAAGATACAGAAGGGATAGAAGAATTAAAAGAAACAGTGAGAAGTTTTAATATCCAACATAAAAATTGGATGATTATATTGAAAACATTGCTGTGTTTGCCATGTTTGGTTAATGAAGGAAGTTGGAGCACTTTTTGCCTGGTGCTGTTGCATTCTATATCCTTGTTTTTTTTAGTTTATACTGATTTGTCTTCCTTTGCATTTTGGAAATTGTTGGGGAGGTACCAAGAGGGAGATATTATTTTCTATAATGCTTTTTCCATTGGTAACCAGAGTGTAAGAGAGTTTCGGTAAGTGTACCCTGTGTTGATGTCTGAGATTATTTCTGGGGTGTGCCTGATCAGAAATGTGTTCTTTAGGAGTGGGCAGTAGTTTTTGTTCCTGAGTTTATAACTAGTGAATGTAGTACCTTAGCTCTGGCTTCCACTGAAAGCCGTTAGATGTAGAAAATGCTAGCACAGTAATGCTCCGTTATCAGAATCCTGTTTTCTGCAGTGTGTATGCTGGAAATATTTTATCAAGAATCCTAATATCTGTCCATGTGCAGTCTAATACCAAAGTAGGATACAGCTCCCTGTATGCATATAATAACTGCAAGATACCCAGTAACTACAAATAGGCTAGGAAAAAAAACAACATGATAGTTGCAAACATTTATTAAACATGCACAGGATGAATGGACTGTTTCACACAGACAAAGTGTACAAATATTACAACATCAGAGTGCAATTGTCTGAACACAACAGTTTGCTTCCCATACCAAGGCATAATTGTGTTACCCTATTCACAGTATGTTAAAGTGTTGAAACAAATACAAGAGGGACACCAAGGCCATACTAAGTGTCATGAAAAAGCCAACATGCTGCATGATTGCCTGACATCATCATAGACATTACAAAGCAGTTTTGCATTACACATAAATTAAGTCAGGAGATAACAGTTATTACTAACTTCTTTACCACAGGGTCCTTGCAGAAAATAGTTGCTGACTTATGTTTATTTGAAGGAAAGAGTTACCTTGTAGCAGTGGACTGTTACTCTTATGATATAGCTATAGTGTATTTAACAACCAGATTAGCAAGCAAATCATTGCCAAATTCAACACAATGTTTACCAGATATGGCATGCCCAGCAAACTGATTACAAGCACTGTTACATAGTTTGTACCTAATGAGTTTCAGCAATTTGCTAAGGAGTTTGAATTTATATATACTACATTAAGTTCTCACTATCCACAATCTAATATAGCTGCTTACAGAATGGTTCCAAATGGAATTAATTATTTGATAACCTAATACCCATCAAGTTCTTATGTCTTATTGCACATCTACGTGCATGTACCACACTATATATATATATATATATATATATATATATATATATATATATACACAATATATATATTTATATCTATCTATATATATATATATCTGGGTCCACGTCAGATGGACAAAAACCCATATCACCGACAACCACATCGCCAAGACGACATTGCCAACAACATGCATCCCTGACAGCGGTGAGTAGTGCAGAATGGGAGTTATTCCCATTCCCTCACTGTAGTGCGATCTCGGAGTTGGTATATTTAAGTAGGGGGGTGGGGATCTGTATATGAAGTATGCATACCACACTGCTTGCCACAGGAGTGAACCCTACACAGTTAATACTCAGAAAACAAATTAAGACAAACATTCCTTTGCTAGATTGCAAACTTCAACCAAAAACTGTTCTGCTTGAAGTTGTTATGATTAACGATCAGAGAGCAAAAGACTCTTATAAGCATTTTTATGAAAGACATAATTCTACCCAAACTTTATCTGTCCCCTAATCAGTCCATCCAGTGTTCCTAAAACCTTTAAAGGGGATTGAAAGTGGAAGACACCTGGAGTTGGCATACCAAAAAACATGATGAACTATGGTCCTACACTGTGCAAACTGAAGACGTCGCCATTGTGTGATGCAACCAAAGACGTACGCAGACCATTCATTAAAAATAAACTGTAAATCACAATCATGTTTGCTGTTCTCTGCGTGTTATGTTCAGTGACCCTATCATCTAAATACCATTTCTGCAAATATAAACCATTCTGGCATTCTGATTAACAAAAGAAAAAATTACAAAGGTTAAGCTTCTTCAGTCTCCTCCTCTCTTGAGGTTATTCTTGTTCGTTATTCTTGCCTTATCACCATTTCAAACTGCTTTGATCTATTCTGTTAGTCAATATGCCCAAAAGGTTGTTCATGCTGCAGCCTTATATTTGGTTTGTATTTTTGAGACTTGACAGGTGGACTTGGGAGGTTCTGTCCATTTTTGCCAAGCTGTAAGCCAATCAATCCATCAATAAATGAGAAGAAACAATGACTAGGAGCCTGTCAGATGTTATAGATCAATAAGGTACTGAAGGACAAAAAACTAAATTATACCTCAGTGGGAAAAAAATCATGTTGTACAATTTAGGTACATTGCAATCAGTACACGGTGGTAAGCTTAAATGGATAGAAGATTTCTACAGTGCCTACAGAAAGGAAATAAAATGGAAATGTTGCTGCACTGAGACAGCACATATGTATTTGTGGCTGCATCTATTTACTTGTTCAAATCCCTGTAGGCAGCTAGCTGGAAAATGCCTTTCAGATATGTACTGCACTAAAACTAACTACACAAATATTTCAAATCTCAAATTAAAGTCAAACAATGAAAGATAAAACATGCCTCCAAAACCTGATGACTTGAAATGAGCTGTGTTTCGAAGTTCATCCATGCCAAAGCACAGAATATTGTAACAACTTAGAGACAGAATGTAATACACCATATCACAGAAGCCAAAACTGACTAGAGATGCTAGGGGACTTTAGTAGGAACTTGGCAGATCTTTATTTATTTATTTATTTATTTATTTATTTATTTATTGGTATTTGTTTACTGGGAAAGTCCACTGGGCCAAGGATAGCCCATTTTCAGTGGAGACCCAAGGGGAAAAGCTCCACAAAACCAGTTTGCATGAGAGCACATGGTTATACAGAACATAATTACTAAACTGAAATAAATTGTACAAAACACAACTAGTACAATTAAAAGGCACACATTAATAGGCTAAGCAAGTCCAGTTACAAGTTATATCAAATGTATAAAGAATATAGTTTATACTGACACCTACACGACAAAACACAAGGAGCAAATAGTAACATTTTAAGACAGCTGCAACAAGCATGTACAACAGTGGGTGTTGTTGGGTAAGGAAGTTAAATAGAATAAGAGTAAGCTGACTATGTCTATAGTTGAGGATGATAGCATGCAGTTAAGTTTAGGATAGTAATAAAGGGGGAGATTAGAATAAGTAAGGTATACACTGGGGGGGGGGGTTGAGATAGAGGCTGCTAGTTTTATAAGGTAAGGAAAGGGTGATGGGAGTTTACAGATACGTTAGAGTATTATAGAAGAACGGTGTACAAGGTTTGCACATAAGTGAGTAAGAAGGAGAGAGAGAGGAGTAGGTAGGAGGGCTCATAGGACTAAGTAATGGCTGGTGGAGGTACTGAGCAGTTACAGGTCCATTTGGAGAGAAGATAAGTGTGGAGGGCAGTTTTAAAGCAGTCAGACGACTGAGATGTGTGAATGCATGTAGCAAGGCTATTCCATGTTTTGGCTAGAACCCAGAAGTATAGTAGCTTACCTGCAGGAAGTTTAGGTTAATGAATTTGTAAGAGGTGCTGTTTTTCACATGTTAGGGACCTGTTACCTGCCTCCCACTGTCAGATCATTACAATCTTTCCTCCGCACGCTCTGGCTCTCCCTGATTCCTCCACTCCACCTTACTCAATCCCTCAGTCTCTCTTCTAAAATTCTTATACTCCAATTACATCTCCAGCTACCTACACCTTCCTATGGTTCACTGTCACAGCTACATTTTGTCTCTCCCCTTTCACCCCTCCAGTCTTCCCCTGATATTTTTCCAACCTTTCTAGCTCACTCCACCATCTGGGGAATACACACCCTTGCTGTTCATGTTTACTATGGATATTGTACATATTGCTTTGTGTGGAACTTTTCTCCCAAGGCCTCCGCTGAAAAAGGGCCTGTGTCCAGTAGGAATTTCCTGGTAAACAAATGTAATAAATAAATATTAGGACTGTAGTGGATGAATAAGGAGTTTAGGGCAGGACAGTTTGATGTTTATTAATTAATTTGTAAGTGGTTGAAGATAGGTTAAGTAGTGGGAGAATTCAACCCAGTGTAATTTTTTTAGAGAGATACAATGGTGGGTAGAGTGGCGACTGTTAGTAGAAAATTTTGCTATCTTGTTATAACATGTTTCTAGTTTAGTTTACAAGGAGGATCGGAGGTTGGTGAATAGTGGTGCACCATATAATAGGGAAGGAAGTAGGTATGATGAAGCAAGTACTTGTTTTGTGAGGAGGGAGAGGAACATGTTATGTCTGTAGAGACGTCCTAGGTTTTGTGGGTGTTACTAATGTTATTTTGGACATGGAGGTCAAATTTAAGGTTTTCGTCAATTATATCACCTAGCAGTTTGTATAATTGACTAGTTCAATTTTTATGTTATTTAAAGAGAAAATATTAAATTGGGATTTGTTAATGGGTGTGTTTTTCTTGAGAGTGAAAATCATGAGTTTGGTTTTATTAGGGTTTAAGGAAAGATGAATGTTACGGAGCCAAGTCTCTACAGTGGTGAAGGCAGTTTGGGTGACTTGCTGCAACAGAGTTGGGTTGTCGGCAATGCAGATTATGGTGGAGTCAATAGCATTCTGAACTAAGGAAACTTGCTGGATGGACAGATGAAGGTTATTGATAAAAATGTTGAATAGGAGGGAACCTAATATAGATCCTTGGGGGACACCAGTGGGGTTGTGAATGAAAGGGGATATGGAGTTTTGCCATTTGACAGCCTGTTCCTTGTTCCTTTGGAGAGGAAGTGGATAGTCCTATGTTACTGAGTTGGGAGAGGAGGATGCTGTGAGAAATGGTATTGAAGGCTTTAGAAAGGTCTAAGAATAAAGTAGAGACAAGGTTCCCTGTGTTGCAGGCTTTGTTAACTATGTCTAAGAAGGATGTAAGAGCAGTAGAAGTGCTATGCCCCAGTCTGAACCCATGCTGTGTTTGAAAGAGCATTTGATTTTTGAGCAGCAATTATAAGAGTTGTGTGAATATACACTTTTCAAGGAGTTCTGAGATATGGGGATAGAATAGCTATGGGACGGAAGTTGGAGATGTCTGTCGAAGGGTCTCCTTTGTGGAGTGGTAGGATGTTTGCTTTTTTCCAGAGGTTAGAGACATAGGATTCTTGGATGGATCTATTTATGAGAATGCTGATGGGATAGGCCACACATCAGTGGCAATTTTAAGGTACTTTGTGGATATTCTGTCAGCAGTGTTAGAGCTGGGCTTCAATTTCATGAGAAGTTTTTAGATTGTTGTAGTAGGGATGGTAGAGAATCTGAATACTGCTGGATAGATGAGTTATTCTGGGTTGCTATGTTTGGGAAAGGGGAAAATGAGTGCATGGAGTGGGATGGCTAAATGAATCTGTAGTATAGGAAGGGGGGCTGGGGTTGAATATGGTTTGGGAGTGGAAGAGAAAAAGTGGCTGTAATATTGGCAATGGTGTCTATAAAGTAGGATTTGAAGATTCTTGCTATTTGGTCTGGTGTTTTCTCAGGGTATGGGCATGGATTAGGTTCTGTGCCAGGGTTTAGAAGACTATTGCTGGATGACCAGAATAATTTTGGATTATTTTTGTTATTACTTTGTAGGTTCTACTAGTATTCTTTTTTGTCTTTGTATACAAGTTTTTTTTTGTTTGATTACAGAGCTAATTGTACATTAATAAGTCAGAGTTTCTTTTGTGTTTATGCCATAACTCCATGCTTTAGCACTGGCTGTTCATTATGTCTTTTGTGAATTTGGTTAGCCAGGGGGTGTAGTTAATCTTTATTCGTTTGGTTCTTGTAGGGGCAAAGCTATCTAATATTTTCAGAAAGGAGTTATTAAAGTGGAGCAGGGTGTCGTCTAGGGGAAGTGTTTTGAGGTTATTCCAGTGGATCTATATTACAATGTCGAAAGATGAGTTCACCGAACAGATCTTTATCGACACATAAATATTGACCTTTTGAAATGCTGAACAGCTACTTCAGCGAATTTTTTCCCAGGGGAAAAAAATCACTTGGCCATCATCAGGGATTTGCCCTTTTCCCCACTGTAGTGCAATCTTGGAGTTGGTATATTTAGTTAGGGGTGTGTGGATGGCACAGCCCCCCACTATGTAGAGTTTGAAAGTTTAGTTTGTTTGTGTATGTTCGAGTGATTTTTTTACCCTGGGGAAAAAAATCACTGAAGTGGCCATTCTACATTTCAAAAGGTCAATATTTACGTGTCAATAAAAACGTGTTTGGTGAACTTATCTTTTGACATCATAATATAGACCTATTCCAGTTAATACTTTTTAGGATGTTATTGAATGTGAAGGGGTTGAATTTGGTCAAATTTCTGACAAGCTTGAGAGTCTGGTTTCTAAAGATGGAGAGACAGGCACAGATAGCGAAGGCAGGAGGATGATCACTAATGGACTTAGGAAGAGTACCAGCTGATAGAATTATTGTGGGATCTGAAACTAGGATCCAGTCTAAAATGGTCCCTACATTGGTTCTATTATTATGTCTGGTAGGGCTGGTTATTAGTTGGGTTTACTGAAACAGATTTGTGTAGGAGGATGCAGATTTAGGGGAGGAATTGGAGCAATCAGTATTGACATCACCAAGGATTATAGTTTTGTTTCTTATAGAGCAGGAGGTCCAGGATAAAACTTCTTCTAGAACTGGTGTATTGCTGACTAAGGAATGTATAGGACTATAATGCAGATTGTTTTGGAGCTGCTAATTTCGAGGAAGGAGATCAATATTTCAGCGTTTTGGAATTGCGGTATTTGGTCAGTGAATGAGGTTATGTTGAAAGTATTTGGGTTTATAATGGCAATGCCATCACCTTTCTTATTTTGTCTATCAGCCTTTACTATGCTGTAATTTGGTGGGAGAAATTCTGAGTCTTTTATATTAGGTTTTAAACAGTTTCTGTGGCTGCAAGAATGTCTGTTTTATAGTGGGCTAGGCAAGCTTGCAGTTCAGAGGTGTTATTGCAGATGCTTGGAAGGTTTAGCGTGGCTACGTGTAAATATTTTGAGCATTTTGGATGTTTTTGTCTGGCAGGGAGAGCTGTGGCAGAAGGTCCTGGGTTGGGGAGAATATCACTGGACTGGACTACGGTTGAGAATATATGAGAAAGTTTGTGTGTAACATGAAATAGTTGGAACCTGATATAGTGAAATGCATGGTAATATATATATATCACCTAGGCTTTGAATAATATGGTTTGTGGGGAGGATATGAGTTTTACAGTAGCAGAGAGGGTTTAACTTAAATATGCTGGGGCTGATTTCTGAGTAGGTATTAGTTGAGGTTTATACTGAGTTGGTTATTGAGTTGGTTTTGGAGGGTATTGATTTGGGGTTGATTGAGGTGGCTTGTATTAGGATTGTTAAGAGTAGTGCTGATTGGGATAGAAATAGTATGAATAAAGTGGAGGGAGCCATGTAGTATGATTGGGAAAGAAGGAAGTAAAAAGCAGGAAAAGGAGGAGTTAGACTGGTAAGGAGGGTTAATGCCTGTCCCTCTTTGTGAGGGACAGTCCCACTTTGGACAGTTTTGTCCTGTGAAAAAAAAACTAAAAAATGGCAAATGTCCTGAGATTTTAAGACAAAATATATTTCTTAAGTTTTTTTAATAGTTGGATAAAACAGTTATTTTGTATCTGATACACATAAATATTATATGAAATAGCATAAGCAATGCAAATTCTACAAAAATAAGCTTTTATTTGGGCAAATAAGTGAAGTTACGTCCTTTGCACTGGCCGTGGGTATGTTTTGTCATACAAAATTTCATATTTCTACAAAAAATGTCCCACTTCGGGCATTTGAAAAGGTGTCAGCCCTACTGGTAAGAGAATTAGTTTACAGGAAGGAAGGAAGCAGCAGGAATATGAGGAGTTGTACTGGTTTGCATGAAGGGAAGTGGCTTGTACAGTATAAATCTAGTGAAAGAATGGGTTGGAGGGAATGGGGGTAGTGTAGGGGAGCAGACTGAGCCCAAGTGGAGACAGGGCAAATGGAGCAGGTTGGGCCTAAGCAGCAAAATGGCGCTGCAAAAAAACAACCAGCAAGTGTTCCTTCAGCAGTAAATATGAGTGAGCTAGAGCAAGTTGGGAGCTAGTAACTGATTATCTAAGCACTGAATTTACCACTTTTACAGCTTGTTTGTTATTGTCTAAACACAAAAGTTACCAGTACTGTCGGAGGCAGACAGACTCAGGACTGGGGGAAAGCAGTGGAGTGGGGAAACAGGAAAAGTACTAAGAGGGTAAATGATGTGAAACATGGGGAGGTAGAGGCTAAGAAAAGGGGTAGAAAGAGTGGAGATGAAGGAAGTCTGGAGTAGAGTGGTTACAGGCCAGCTAGAAGGGCTGTGGTACTGGGCTGGTTTGGCGCTGTGCAAAGGAAGACCTGGGATTTTACAAATACAGCAGTGTTTCAGGTACAATACAGCAAACATACATTGGGTGATGGCAAGGCAACAGGTGACTACTTATTTGTTTCAACACAGAGGTTCAGTGCTCTTTGTTCGCACAGTGAAGCAGTCTGGGCTGGAGTGAGCAGGTTCAATGACATATCTACAAAGAGAAAAAGAGAGAATAAAAATGAATGGTGAAATAGAAAGTGGAATTTTGAGGTAATAGGAGGGAGAAAATAGTAAGGTAGCAAAATCAGGAAGTTCAGCAGAAGAAGTGGTATTGCAGGCCAAAAATCAAAGGACTCAACAATAGTTAAGATGCAGGCACTGCAAAATTAACAACAGTTTAGGCAGCATCACTAACGTTTAAATAAGAGGTGAAGCAATGTGCATTAAAACAGTTAGCTTGCAATTCTAATATGGACTTAAAGTTTGCAGAAACAGCGTTAATGCAAAACAGTAATATGAAAGAGCAGTATTCCAGTAGCAAAGCATGCATCTGTAAATACAATATTGTCAGTAAAGCTTTTGAACAATAATTTAGGCAGCGTCTCTTAGATTTCAGCAAAAACATCTTCAGGACCAGAGTGCCTCTGAGTATTGCATGGAGCACCTTCTATAGATCACAACTGCAGAAGGCAGTGAAAACCTTAAACCAATGACAGCTAGGTAACTTATTATTTTAAGCTAAATAATCATCTGAGTATTACACTCGGAATGCCTTATAGGGATCACAACTCAGTAAGGCAATAAATAGTGTGAAGCAACGAACAGCTAGATAAATTATTACTTTAAGCTACATAATCATCCACACACATTGTGGGATGCAGATTGCCCTGTACATATCAGAGACTACAGCTATGAACGTCAGCACTCGTGATTACCACAACACAAATTGAGTTACCTAGGCATTTACTGAGGGCTAAACACTGAAAATATCCCCGTTAAATGAGTTAACAGGCAGTTCCCCGGGGTTGCACTTTCACAGGCACCAGTACACCACACAGGAGTGTTGGTGAGGGAAACGAGAGGAGAAAGATGGCGGGAAAACCCTACTACATTCTTTAAACTCACAAAGAAGGATGAGAGGGGTAGAGAAAGAGGAAAGAAAGCAGCCAATGTAGATAGGGAGAATATGACTGGGCCTAAACAGCAAAATGGAGCTGCAAAAAACACTCACTGGGTATTCCTTCAGCTGTAGATATGAGTGAGCTAGTGCAAGTTGGGAGCTGGTATCTAATTACCTAAGCACTGAATTTACCACGTTTACAGCTTGTTTCTTACTGTCTAAGCACAAACATTACCGATATTGCTGGAGAAGGACAGACTAAGGACTGGGAGAAAGCACTGGAGTGGGGGAGCGGAAACAGTACTAAGAGGGTAAATGATATGAAACGTGAGAAAGTAGAGGCTAAGAAAAGGGGTAGAAAGAGTGAAGATGAAGGAAGTCCGGAGTGGAGTGGTTACGGAAGCACAAAAACTATAAATCCCACCATAACCAGAGGTCTTCCAACAAAAAAACATGAAGCAAAGGTAAGAAGGAATGACCAGCACAGCTAAAACAACAATTGTTATTTATTAAATACAAAAGTAAGTGCTTTCGTGCATAAGCACTTCTTCACACTAAATTCAGACAAGCTAAGGAACAACTTAAATACAATTTAAAAATGAAAACATCTGATCAGAATTTACAATAGAAACAACTGACATCAAGTCCTATCAAATACTATGTTGACAAATCAGTGCTTAACCTTACATCCTTTTAAACAAGGTCCTAATGATGTGTTTTCATTCAAACCATAATTCCTGTCTGCTTGCAAAGTTAGAATCCACTTAAGTTCATTAACCCCAGTTTTATTAAGGAGGCCCCCACTTCTAGTGTTTTTCATAGTTAACTGAATCACTTTAAAGAGAAAGCTATGGTCAGGATGCAAATTAATATGCTTATACAAAGCATTTGTATTAACTTTCCTCCTGATGTCGCCAAGATGCTCCACCACCCTTTCTCTCAAACTATGAGTCATCATCTCTACATAAAAACTGGGGCAGACTGTGCATGTCACTAAATACACCAGGTTTGTTCTTCTACAATCTGTGTAAAACTTAAAATCATACCTAATATTAGTAACAAGATGAATAAAATAAGGGACTTCAGAAATAAAGGAACAGGCTTTACAACCACGACAAGGGTGTGTACCAACTCTTGAAGATTTAACACGAGGCTCTGATATAATATTACCTTTAAAACATAGCCTCTATTTCAAATTCTTTGCATTCCTAAAATAAAATTGAGGTTTGTCTCCAATAAACCTACTTATACCTTCATCAGCCAGTAAGATCAGCAAGTTTCTCTTATTAATGTTACAACCATCATTCACTTCACTGGAATAGGTGAGACCAATTCTCAAACAGCCAAGATTTTGCTTATTGCTGTTCTTATTATGTGGAACATCAGAAAAGTAAGGTCTCCATTGTGTTTGACACAAGCCTTTAACCTGCTAAGGTATCAATAACATCTCTTAAACCATAACCCCTCATAAAAAAACTCATCACTAAGTGAGTCGTAATCCTCATTCAACCTAGAATCACTAGTATGCAACCTCGAAGATCTTAAAAATTGCCCTTTCAATACATTATAAAAGGTGTGATTCAGGTGCATGCTAGCCCTGTGCAATTTACTGTTCCTTCAATATGACTTCCTAAACATTTCTGCTTGCAAACTCCTATTATTATCTAATGAAATATGCACATATAGAAAATCAACAGAAACATTAGAAGTGCAAGAAGTGAAAACCAAAAAAATCTGCTGTTGTATTAAGCCAACGCAAAAAAGAATCAAATTTGTCACTAGAACCTTGCTACAAAATAGACACCATCTCCAAATCTAGTATAACAGAAAATCTCTTCAAAGAACAAATTATCAAGAAATATATGTTCAGTTTCCCAAAAAGCCATCACCATATTGGCCTAGCTATTGGTGCATGCTGTGTTCATAGCTATGCCTAGTGTCTGCAAATAAAATCTGCAAATAAAATTCACCATTAAAGGTAATCACATTGTTTTCTAACACTATTTCTAACAAAGTACAAATTAACGAAACTTGGGAATTAGTATAATCACTGTTGCGGTGCAGAAAAATCTAACTGCATCCAGGCCATAACTGTTAGGTATGACCGTAAAAAGAGGGGTGACATCCATTGTTACTAATAAAAGGTCTGAATAGTCATTCAATACACTAACAGGTGCATAAAGTTTATTCACAAAGTGCTCAGTATCACTTGAAACTACTTTTGCACATTTTGAGCTTGTCTTCCACATGAACAGAAATTGTTTCCATTAAGCAGCCCTGTTCAGCAGCAATCAGTCTCATTGGTGGTTTGTGTATATTTTATGTATTTTTGGAGATCATTAATCGTTGTTATAACTGGATTATCAATAGATAAAAATTATACAAGTCAAATGATATTTGGCCAGTCATCAGTAAATCATAAAGGTCACGCTGAACTCTACTAATAATGGATGAAATATTCTTAAGATCTATGTAAGAATACACAGTGGTGTCAGATAAATGTCTCAACATACTATTAATCTAAAATGTAGCATCCATTACAACCAGTGAACCACCTTTGTCCATTGGCCATATACGTATTAAGAATTGCGATTGTAACACACAGAGGGCTGTGTGTTGTTCTTTAGTCAAGTTGTAAAACTTCTTACCTCGTCTGCAGTCTCTGCAATGTAGACGCTGCTGCAATTGAGCGTCACATAAATGGATAACAGCTTCAGGAGAGGTCTGTAAGGGCGGGTTGAAGGAACTGGGTTTCTTATGTTATTAGGAAACAATATTTTCAACATAATGTCCCTTCCGAACATCAGTAGACATCATAAAGGTCTGCTCGCACAGCTGGACACTGCACAGTGCCACTGATATTTGTACATTATGGGATGCTCTTTGAAGGTCTGAATAGTCCAGGCACATGTACTGAAGATTGTATATCCAATAACTTTCACATAAAGTAGTACTTTTGGGTGTAGGTTGATTAGCTCAAACTTATTCTCCTTAACTGACAAAATAACTAAAAACCTTTGCCAAATATCCCAATAGGAAATATTTTAGAAAGGTGTTTTATTGTGGATGGCTTCACCTCCTTTCTCCATACCTGTGTTCCTCCTACATATTATAATCAAGTCCAGAAGGCCTAAAAAATAAACTGCCAATACCATTAGGTTGAAATTTCTTACCTTGATAACCTGCTCCTGTATTGTAACTCCAAAGAGTGGTAATGTTCTTTCTTTCCTTACTAAGTTAGTGAACAAATAGTGGCTACTGCTCCAGATGTTTTAGAAGACATTTTACATGGAATAGTGGTAACTTTATTAATGTGTAATGTAGCCTGTAAATAACAGTACTCAGTGTAAGTATAAAAGCTGGGCAATTTGTAAACAAGTACCCCTAACCATTTTGAATCTGAGAAACAGTTTTGCTTATTTCAGTCTGCTGTTCAATAATGGTACAGCAAAAACAATACTCCTATTCCTTTTCCCAAGATGGAAGTCAAAGTAGAGTTCAGTTTGATAATGAAGTCACCACATCCTTGACTCTTCTCCAGTACCACTTTCTGGAGTTTTCAAATGAAGACTCAGAACTCTAACTTCAGGATTTATATACTTATATTTTGATTTCTAGGTTTACTTTGTCATGTTACTACAAAAACTTCACTTGTCTTGGATATTTTCATGAAAACTTTCACATGACTTCATGATTTGTCAGATTTTCATTAAAATCTGAACAATGATTTATTTTGTATAAGTATTCACGTCACCATATCATGGTCTTCAGTTATAGTAAAATTTTGTTTTTCCAGTTAACCTCACCCTGGCATTCTTTCAGCAAGACCCAAATATCTACCTGTCTTTCTTGATAGCTTTCACACTACAGACAGGTTTTTTTGGTTTATTTTCTTTCTTAGATTCTGAAACTGTTATACCAAAGCTCAGACAAATGTCCACAAAGGAATTCATGCACTTTTGCAAGGCCACCCCTCTTCTTGCCTTTCTCAGAGTGATGAGGCACAGACTATGAGTATTCTGCATGCAATGAGCAAAAAAAAACATGCTAATTATCAAAACATCATAAATAGATACTGACAGATTATTAGCCTGTTTGACTTTGACGCAAAAGTGACAAAAGTGGCAAGTCAAAATTTAATTTCAGTAAACCCTCAATACTTATCATAAGTATCATAAGCAAAATGAAATGCTTAGTTTTGTTGAAAAAGCATTTAATTTTCCCCAAACTTCTGCAATAAGCTGTTGGAATATTTATACAGGCCGTGGTTATGAAATACCACACATAAGGTTCATTAAGGATCCTACTAGCAAACCCTCTTGCAGCAGGGAATTGTAAGCTATTTTCACTTAGAACACAGCCTGGCCAGTCTATTCTTCATTAGTATGGAAACGGTTAAAAAACAACTGCCCTTCACCTCATGACTCTTTTGTTAAACCTGAGCATGAACAGCAGCACTCCTTTGTGTTAGTTGCTTGTTTATTATTTGTTAGTGGAGAACGGCCCGTCATGAGACTAACTGTCCTGTTTTGAGGAAACTAAAATCATATGGAAGTGTGCTATACATTGTGTAAACCATAGCTGATTAGATTAAAACTCTAGTCTCCAAATGTGAACCCCATTGCTTTGACTAACCCTAAGCTGCATGATTTTCTAAACATATTCCTGATTCTTAACATGGTTTGTATCAGTTCAGCCTCTTACTTTGACTAACAGAATTGGCATACCTTATAAACAAAAAATAATTTAAATATGGAAACAGAGAAAAATAATGATATTAAAAAAAAGTTTTTTACAAGGGCAGCTAGGTTATGGAATCATTTATGAATGGTTGTTAGAACAAGAACAAGTCTGAATAAGTTTTAAGGCAGATGGATTCTTATTTTGGGGACGAGGTGCTTTTGACTATGATTTAATGGAGTGGGGCTCATAATGGACATTTATGAGGTCCTAAGCCTAATAATCATAAAATAACATTGTACAAGCTGTCTGTAATACAGTTTTCATTCACTGTCCTAACAGTGACACTTATTTCACTTAAGAGACCTATGTAGTTTGTTTCTCAAAGTTTGTCTCTTATAAGTGAACTGCAAATTTGTTTAGAGGGTATGTTGTAGTAACAAGTATTCTGTGGAGCAAAAGGATTCTGCTGGAAACTGACCGGATTTTACTAAAAGGTTATGTTTTCATTTGCTGGACTATCTAGAACTTGTTTTGGCTTGCAGACATGGATGTGTTGGATGCCTGCAATGATAAGCTTCACATCATGGTGCTCTCAAGAAGTTCAGGTCTCATTTCAGTCTCTCAGATCATTCCTATTGGACAATGTAGCACCTGTTCCAATATGCTGCATCTGAACTGTATCTGAAGTCAGATTCTAAAACAAGTTAGAACCTGGGGAAAGCTCTGTAACAGAGTTACAGACATCTGTGGGCAGTGGATATTTTAAAAGACAAGTTTGTTTGTGTACTAGATGTAAATGGAAAAACGCATTTGCAATTGCCAGTATTTGTGATCCTGCATCTGATTAGGTAACCAAACAGAGCAAATCTAGATGTTTATAAAGTAGAAGTAATAAGCACACTATTTCTGTTGCAACCTGAACAGCATGCAAAAAATGCCACCAGTTCTGGCTACTATTGAATGCAGGCAATTGTGTTAATGGACCAACAGTTGTTAGTTTACAGCTCCTGCAAGGCCCACAGTGAGGGGCTAATTAACAAGGCTTTAATGTGGCATTGTCAGTGGCTCATCTTAGCCCAGTTCTCTGACCAGGACATTATCAACCTGTACCACCTCTCTGGCCAGGAAACTATTAACAGGCACCACCTGGACAGAGAGTTGCTGCTGTCTGTGTGTAATATGTGTGATGCTCACATTAATGCACACAGCCAATGGGATAACTCTATCCCACTTGCAACAAAAATATACCATATGTGGGCATTCTGTTATCTGGAGATATTCCAAGAAACCTAGTGCAGTATGAGAGATGCTTGTTTCACGTTTGATGATGAAAGAGTTGTCTAGTCCAAAACTCTACAAAAATGAATACTCATCTAATTCTACCACCTCCTAAAGATCTTTTGACAAATTACAATATATATAGGCTTAGGGCAGATGTTTGAATGACCGCAATGTCACCATCTGTGTGGTAGACACCATTTGGTCAACTGAAAAAGTAGACAAGTGTGCAAGATCAACAATCCCAAGGTAGGGGAGTATATTCTTGAACAAAAGACACTACACGGATGAAAGGCGATAGCTGTACATAGCATTAAGGTAGAGGACTGAACTTCACTTTCTTGTTATTTGTGAAAAATGAAAATTAAAAACTCTTAAACATTACAGTATTAAGCAACAGTAATAAATAGTCCAACATTTCAGATGTTAATTGTTTCTTCAGTACTCTCACAGAAGAAGAAACTCAAACAAGCTTAGTCACCAGAGTAACTCAGCTTTAATTCCTGATAAGCACCTCCGTCCACCAACTGGACTTCATCAAGTCAATTTTTCAATAGCAGCTTTAACCCATGGAAAACTGATATCTACATAAAAAGTACAGAGGATCATAAATCATGATTGATAACCTCATATATAGTAATGAGCCTAGCCTATAACAAAAAGCTAGCCTGAAACAAGAAAGCAGTACCCACTATAGTAATCTAGGAAAAGATTATTATTTTTATGGTTGCTAAGTTTTAACAGTGATTTAATGAAGCCCAATGTGTGAAAGCACTTAATACACTTATGATTACAATGTTTATTTTGACTGTATTTTTATCTGGGATATTTCACTATTTTGCATCTTTTCCTAGGTTACTATAGTGGATGCTGTTTTCGGGATTCATGTGCCTGCTGTCTCACATGCTTGTGCATGTGAGCATGCATGCACACACATACACATATACACACATACACACATATACACAAACACAGAGACACATATCCTTCTTCATTTCAGCTGTCTGAATTTTTTTTTCATAGGATCATAGGATCATAGGAAGTTGCTAGGCTATTGGTCTTGAGGCCTTTGCAAGCCTAGCCAAGAATGTAGCCCATTTTCCAACATGTCAACACCCAATGCCCCTGTCCAGCAGGGACACAGGTGGAATCCCAGGGGTGCATTTTCTCTTCCCCATCCAGTTATCCAGGTTGCGCTTAAAAAGAGTTAATGAGGTACTCTGCTTGACGTGGAGAGGGAGTCTATTCCACAGAAGGGGGAGTCTCTGGGATGCAAATCTGTCTGGCCAACAAGTCCTATTGATGTCACAGACCAGGTCGAGGTCATGTGTGTGGGTTACTTGAGTAGAGCTTGACTTGCGGATATGCAGCAGTCCCTTCAAGGTAGGGTCTGAGATTGCTTTGTATGCCAGACAGAGGTCACCTCTGAGGACTCTGTATGAGACTGAGTAGAGAGACAAGGCTTTTAGCTTACCTGTGTAGAGTAGATGTTTGAGGCCCTGGATTCTGGGACAGGGCTTTTAGCCTACCTGTGTAGAGTAGATGCTTGAGGCCCTGGATTCTGATGGTGAGGAACCTCTGTGGTATCTCCAGCTGCTGCATGTGCTTTGTAAAGTACATGCCAAAAGGGGAATTGTGCTCAATAATGGGTCTTATAAGGGAAGAATACAGAGATGTTATGACCACCTTGTCCCTTGATGAGATATCCTTACTAATGAGGTGGACCATGTAGAAAGCTTTCCATACAATGGAGGGAATATGGTGGTCAAAAGTCAGTTTGCTGTCAACCTGGGTGCCAAAGTCCCTCATGACTGATTGCATGCTTAGGACCTTGTTATTAATGTGATAATTTGTGGAAACATCACTCTCCCCAAAGGGGATGATGATGCATTTTTGGCATTCAGTTTGAGGCCATGTTTCTGGCACCAGTCATTTGTTTGGGTGAGACCCTCTTGGAGGATGCCAACATCACTAGGTGAATTGATGACAGTGCCAAGCTTGCAGCCATCTTCAAAATTGGTCAGCCATAGCCCACTGGTTTTGGCCTGCACATCAGAAAAGTGTATCCTAAACAACAGAGACCCCAAGACCAATCCCTGGGGTACACCACTTGTTACAGGTCTACTGCTTGAGGTGGCTTCCCCTACTTTGACTAGTGGGTTTGATCAGTGATCCAGTTTGCTACCCATCTGGTAACATATGGATTGATGTTTAGTTGACAGAGTTTATCTATTATACCCGAGAGGGGAATAGTATCAAAGGCTTTGACCAGGTCAAGGTAGGTGGTGTGCACTGTCTTCCCCTCGTCCATGGCTTTGGTGACTATCTCAAATAAGTCAACCAAATTCAACAGACATGACCTCCCCTTGATGAAACTAAACTGTGTGAGATTGAGTGTTTGGAGGTTGCCAATGTCCTTGTTAATGAGGTCCATGATAATCTCCTCCATGGCCTTGCATATCAGGCTAGTTAGGCTGATGAGCCTATAATTTCCTGAATCAGTGGACACTCCAGCTTTGTGCAAAGAGTTGACAGTGGCTGTCCTCCATTTGGCTGGGATGAAGCTATTACTTAGGCTTTGGTTGAATAGGGTACCTAATGGTGCTGCAAGTTCCTGCCTGAGTTCATGTAGGATGCAGCCTGGGATGTTATTGGGTCCCATGGAGGCAGTATTTTTTGCCTTTGAGAGGGCAGTGATGACTAGATCCCTAGAGATAAGAGGAGGGGGCAGGTGCTGGGGCTGGCCTGATTTACTGATGGGGGACAGAGGGGTTAAGTTTTTAATGAACCTGTCTGCCAGCAGGTTGGCTATATCTACAGGGTTTGTGTATGTGGCGTCTTTGACCACCATTTCTGAGCAGACCTGGGTGTTTTCTTTAAGATTGCAGATATATATAAAGAAGGTCATATGATTGTCTTTAGTAGATGCGGCCAGTTTGGACTCAAAGTTTGCTTTGGGGGATTTCACTAGTGCTCTTATTTGCTTGTTCAGGCTAAGGAGAGATTGCTTCTAATTAGGCACCTGCTTCTTCTTGGTCATGGACAGTAATTTGTTTCCTTTTATTATAGAGTTTATTTATTGCAAATGTCCACCAGACAGGTGTACTCTTCCTTGAGGAGTATGATTTTCTGTATGTATTCCTGATTCCATGCAGCTATATAAATGCTGGTATAGTACTTTAGTGTAGGTTTGGACATATATGCCAGTTCCAGTGGAGGGGGAGAGGGCTGTGAATCTGTTTATACCTTCCCTCAGGAGGTTGTAATCAGCTTTGGAGAGGGGGTCAGGGAAGATGGTGACTTTGAAAGTGATCACTTTGTAGTCGGCTCTTACCAGGGAGGATGGTACTGTAGGGATCCTACAGTGGTTACTCATGTTTATTAATACTAAGTTCAAGATATTTTCATCTCTTGTGGGGGTGTTGACCAGCTGGCCCAAGGCATTTGCTTTGATGAAATCAAGGAATCTCTGGGCATTTGTGTTTTGGCATGAGTAGTTCTTCCAGTCTGTGGTTGGATAGTTAAAGTCACCCAAGATCAGGGTAAAGTATTGAATCCTGATAGATTCAAAGAGGTCCAGATAGGTGGAGTGGGCATCTTGAGTCAAAGTTGGGACCTATACCTAGCTATGATTTCAATAGGGGTCTTGTCAATGGTTAACTGCACCTGGAGTGTCTCCTGTGCTTCTTACTGTCTGAACAGCCTCGAGGTATGTATATCTTTTATATATATATATTGCAACTCCACCTCCTTTTGCTTTGCTGCCCATGATTTGGGGTCTGAATGTATGATAGGATGAATAACGTGGTATGGCTGGGGTGCTCTCCACAGCACTGAACCAGGTTTCTGTGACTGCACAAATGTCAGCATATTCCAGGGTTAAGAATGCTTGCAAGGAGTGCAGTTTCATGTTTAGACTCCTAGCATTTAGCAGCATGACCTTTAATTTGCATTCTGATGAAATTTTCATGTTGGTAGTTTTGACCTCATGACATTGTCTAAAAAAGGCACTATAGGGAGGCAACAGCCTTTGCCAGGAGCCTAAAGCCCAAGGGAGATAGATATAGGCCATCTCTGGCAAAGCATCATGGTTTGTCAGTCATGTCTTCCCAGGCTGTCAGGTACTGGATCCCCTTAGAATGACACCAGAAACTAAACCAGTTGTTAAAGTCAGACTATGCTACTCAATTTAAGGGTTAAGAACACAGTCATCATCATCATCTTCTTTCGACTGTTCCCTTTAGGGGTCACCACAGTGGATCACCTGTTTCCATTTCTTCCTGTCCTCTGCATCTTGCTCTGTCACACCAACCACCTGCATGTCCTCTGTCACCACATCCATAAACCTTATCTTAGGCCTTCCTCTTTTCCTGTTACCTGGTAGCTTCATCCTTAGCATCTTTTTCCCAATATACTCAGCATCCCTTCTCAGCACATGTCCAAACCAACGTAATCTTGCCTCACTGGCTTTGTCTCCAAACCTTCCAACCTGGGCTGACCCTCTAATATACTTATTCCTAATCCTGTCAACCCTCGTCACACCCAGTGCAAATCTTAACATCTTTAACTCTGCCACATCCAGCTCAAATTCCTGCCTTTTTGTCAATGCCACTGTCTCCAACCCATATAACATAGCTGGTCTCACTACCCTCTTGTAGACCTTCCCTTTCACTCTTACAGGTACTCGTCTGTCACAAATCACTCCTGACACACTTCTCCACCCACTCCATCCTGCCTGTACTCTCTTCTTCACCTCTCTTCCACACTAACCATTACTCTGAACTATTGACCCCAAGTATTTAAACTCATCCACCTTCGCCACCTCTACTCCTTGCATCCTCACCATTCCTCTATCCTCCCTCTCATTCATGCACATATATTCTGTCTTAGTCCTGCTGACCTTCATTCCTCTTCTCTCTAGAGCATATCTCCATCTCTCCAGGGTCTCCTCCACCTGTTCCCTACTCTCACTACAGATCACAATGTCATCTGCAAACATTATAGTCCATGGGGACTCCTGTCTGATCTCGTCTGTCAACCTGTGTATCACCATTGAAAATAAGAAAGGGCTCAGAGCTGATCCTTAATGTAACCCCACCTCCACATTAAACGCATCCGTCACTCCCACCGCAGACCTCATCGCTGTCACACTACCCTCGTACATAACCTGTACCACTCTTACATACTTCTCTGACACTCCTGACTTCCTCATACAATACCACAACTCCTCTCTAGGCACCCTGTCATATGCTTTCTCTAACACAATGCAACTCCTTCTGACATTCTCTGTACTTCTCCATCAACACTCTCAGAGCAAACATCGCATCTGTAGTGCTCTTTCCCGGCATGAAACCATACTGATGTTCACTAATCATCACATCCCTTCTTAACCTAGCTTCCACTACTCTTTCCCATAACTTCATGCTGTGACTGATCAATTTAATCCCTCTGTGGTTACTACAGCTCTGCACATCACCCTTATTCTTAAAAACCAGTACCAAAACACTTTTTCTCCATTCCTCAGGCATCCTCTCACTTTCTAAGATTTCATTAAACAATCTGGTTAAAAACTCCACTACCATTTCACCTAAACACCTCCATGCTTCCACATGTATGTCAGCTGGGCCAACAGCCTTTCCATTCTTCATTCTCTTCATAGCTATCCTTACTTCCTCCTTGCTAATCCATTGTACTTCATGATTCACTATCCCTACATCATTCAACCTTCTCTCCCTCTCATTCTTTTCATTCATCAACCCCTCAAAGTACTCTTTCCATCTCCTCAACATACTCTCCTCGCTTGTGAGTATGTTTCCCTCATTATCCTTTATCACCTTTACCTGCTGCACATCTTTCCTAGCTCGGTCCCTCTGTCTAGCCAATCGGTACAGGTCCTTTTCTCCCTCCTTAGTGTCCAACCTTTCATACAACTCTTCATATGCCTTATCCTTAGCCTTTGCCACCTCTCTCTTTGCCATGCACCTCATCTCCTTATACTCCTGTCTACTTTCTTCATCTCTCTGACAATCCCACTTCTTCTTTGCCAACCTCTTTGCCTGTATACTCTTCTGTACTTCCTCATTCCACCACCATGTATCCTTGTCGTCCAAGAACACAGTAAAACTCACAAAAAAGCACAGATTAACCACTTGAAGAGAAAAACAGAACTCACAGTATGAAATAATACAAACAGTAATGAAATGCACTAAAATGCAGTTAAACAGTAATGAATTGCAATAAATAGCAATGAAATACAGTTAAACAGTAATGAAATGCAGCTAATCAGTAAATTGCTTTACAACAGTGCAAATTTGATAAATTAGCTCACAATCACAGCAGTAAAAATAGCTCAAATAAAGCAGGACTTCAGTAGAATACTGTCATCAATTTAATAAGGCTACTGGCAAACAGCAACAAATGCGGCAAACTAAATGCAGTTGAACACCTAAGCACAAGCAGCAAAATGAAGTAAGAAGAGGCACAATCATTTTTTTAAGTAGAAAGTGAGGAGACAAAAGATAATTCAAGGTTAAGAAGCTAAAGGGTGGGCCTTCACAACTGATATCACTGTACTCAGTGGAATGAGCTGATGTAATGGGACTGGGGGAGTGTCCAATATCAAATTTATAGTAGAGGCAGGCAACTCAAAAGCCACTAAGCTTTAATACCATAACAACAGTTGGGTGGGAGGGTGACATACAAGATCTAAACAGAGGTAAGGACTGAATTCAGTAAGCCTAAAAACAGTTGCACAGTTTAAACAGATATGCAGCAAATATTGTTTTAGTTAATCAGAAGTGTAGAAAAGAGTTGAAAAGAAGGAGTTATCTTTTGTAGTCACACAACAGTTTTTGTAAAACAGCAGAGCAAGAGCAGGAGGCCTAACGCACTGCAGCTTTGAACAAGCAAGTACAAACTGGTTTAAACACCAGCTATTTAAGGCAAAGAAACAGAAACCAGCCAAATTATCCAATAAAAAAAAACTGTGCCCAGTAGTAGTAACTCTAGCCAGATCAGACCAGACTGAATCTCCCTCCCATAAAGAAACAGCTAGGCCTCTCTAGACAAAATATTGTACTACAAGCTCCAAAGGTCACAAACAGTAATAGATATTCAGCTCTATGCTAATGTTTTTTCAAGTACAGCAACAAGAACAATGCACAGAACAAACAGAGAAACAAAAAGGAGACAAAGATCAGAACAGAAGTAAGGATTGAATTCACTAAGCCTAAAAAACAGCTGCACAATTTAAACAGGTATGCAGCAAATATTGTTTTAGTTAATGAGTAGTGCAGAAAACAGTTGAAAATAAGCACTTATCTTTTGTAGTTGCAAAGCAGTTTTTGTAAAATAGCAGAGGAAGAGCATAAGGCCTAACTTACTGCAGCTTTTGTTTTCTCTATAGTGTTTTTTTTAGTTTATCACTCTTTTGAAGGCTCTTGTTGTCACCTTGGTGCTAAATACCCTTTAGTAAAGGGAGTTTTATGACACTTTGTCCCTCTCTGAAGACAGACTAGGAGATACTTACTAGTTGCACTTCAGTTTATCTGGACTTTGTTTTATTTATTTATTTATTGACATTTGATTATGGGGAAAGTCTGACTGGGTGGGAGCCCATTTTCAGTGGAGGCCTAGGGGAAAAGGCTCCAACATATCATAAAATATTTTAATAATAATAATTTCTCAGTCTTTAAAATAATCCAAAAAACAAATACAGTTAAAATAATTATACCAAATCAGACATAATATGAAAATATTGGTTAAGAATAAATACAAGTTAAATGAATAGCTAGAGAAATGAAAATGTAGACAGTTTTTAAAGAAATTAAAAATAAGTTAGTGTAATACAAACAGCAATTGCAATAAGAAGTGAGATAAATATGTTTTGTTAGTATACCTTTTGTTTCTTAATTTACTTTGGATTCAAAAAATGTGACTTGTGTTATATCAGACTGGCTTTTAGTTAATAATGGCCTGAGTTTGAACAATTCCTGTGAATCTCACAGTGGAAGGCTAATTCAAGTAACTCAGAGATACCACTCACAAATCAAGTATCTGGGAAAGTCAAATAACGATAACTGTATGTTCCAGAACTTTTGTATGCTGTTGACTTGTTTATACTCACTGCTGCCTATTTGACATGTATGGTCCAGAGTGTTGAATCTACGACGTAACTATGTGCCTGCATACTCTTCAAAAGTAAAAAAAAATGCAAATATTTCAGTAAAGAAAGAGGTGTAGTGAAAAGTAACTTAAATCTGGTAAATGCCTATATGTGCTCTGAGTGTGCATATTGTTAGTGCCCCCTTTTCAATACTACTATATAGTGTAGCCCATTTAAGAAACAGCTTGTTCTGTAATGCTTTGCAGATCTTGAACAGCAGTCAGTTGGATGTGAGCTGCTGAAGTGGTAACATCATTTATGATGAGTTGACATGTTGTTTGTAATAAAGATACCAGTTTTGTGAAATTAATGCTGAAACCTGACATTTCTGGAATGACCATCAATTAAAGTAGAATATATTTTGTAATGACTTCTCACAGCTGACATCAGTTGCAAGCCCCAGCTGATGCTTCATACTAGGGTTTTGTGGCCGAGGTGCAGTGGTATGCATTGTGCTGTAATGAACCTAAACTACTATCTCTTTAAGCGAGTGATGAGGCTTTTAAAACACCTTCCTTTGAACCCCACCACATCCTCCACTGCTGCACATGCCTCTCTGCATGTTGTTAGAAAAAGAGGGTAATCATGTCATGTCAGAAACAAACACAATAATAGCCAAGTGACCAATGCTTGCTGTGCTCTACCTGTCACATGTTTATTCCTGACATCATCTCATCACTACTCCCTCCTACCATTCTACTATGCAGCAGTCCTATTCCTTTGTCATGGTCATTTCCACTGTGTTCGCAGTGTTCATAGCAGCTGTCTGTGTACAACTGGTCAAAGATCATAGTAAAGTCAGGTAGGCCATGTTTACATGCTACCCTGGCAGATTCTGTGGTAGTCCAGTCATATACATGAATCAGGTATGTCATGCAGCTCCTTCTAGCCAGGAGTCTGCACAGATTGTTGTCTTACAGGTTACTGCCCTGTATGAAAACAACATCTTTTATTCCAGATATTCTACATGAATTTCACTGCTACTGCTAACCTGTAGGTCTTCCGATTTTTCATGCTTTCTTTCTCTTGTGTACACAGGTATTGCACTTATTGTTTTCTAGTTTGGCTCTTCTGCAGTGACCAGTAATCTGCTGAAAATCACTGTCAGGGGATCTTTTAGCATACTGTCCCAATTTCCAGGAGTCATAAGAAGCAGTCTATCTGGTCCTTGGTTTTAATTCAGCCTTAGAGCAACCAGTTTACTCTCTAACTCCTCTCTCTCTCTCTCTCTCTCTCTCTCTCTCTCTCTCGCTCTCTGTGCTAGTGTTGGTCTACTGCTGTTCTCATTCTGCCCTGATTCCCTTCCAGCATGGCACTGCTGCCCCTGTAATACCACCAATGTCCAGTGTCCCCTCTTATATGACTACCTGATGCTCCCCACCTTCCAACCCAGGCTCCTAGCATTGCCCAGTAATACTCAGGTTTGCTCCTCTACCTTGTTCTGCATCTTTTTGCCTTTTGCTTCTGAGACAAAGCCTACCAATCACAGTTCTAACCAGCACTATCCATTCTGAACTAAGACGAAGTATATCCTTCACTTGTCTCTCTGGCAGCTGTCTTCATAGCCTTCTACCAAACCAAAGCCCTCTGCCCTTGTCCATTACTATATTCAGTCAATATACTCCCTAATCCTACTGCAGTACATGGAATACCAGAATTATCCTCCAAATCTGAGGAAAAGATATCAACTTTTTAAGCACTCTTCTGATATGAGAAAGATGTTTTGAGATCACTAGGTGATGCACAAGGCAGGAAATCTGAACAGGAGCTCATTGCAGAAATATAGAGAGCTACATTTTCTGCTGGATTTAGCAACTAAACCAGGAAGAAGTCAGTAAACGTGAAAGGTTTCTGCACTAGAGGGTGAAAAAGAACTTGAGTACCGTGTATTAAACTGCAGATGATGCAGCTTCTTTCCCACACTGTTCTGAATCAAAGTGGTGGCCATAACAGAAATACGTATGGTGGATGTTAAAGCTCTTATATTCATGGTGAAAACTTAAAAAGACTTTGATGCAAACTGCAGCAAAAGACATTCATATATTAAATAAACCACTGCTGACCATGAGCTATGGCTACAGCAAATGTCAACACACCTTGCCTCAATGTCAGGCAGAAATGCATGATGAGCATGCTGCATAGGTTAGCCTGCAGTGCTGAGAGAACATAATCTCACTCACTCCAATGGTGCTCAGGATGTTTGCACTATAACTAGCAATGGGCGGAGCCTAAGCCTTTTGACAGAATCAAATTATGTCCTCACATTTCAAACAAATGTTCATATCTTTGGAAATATAGGGATTATGGAAGAAGTATAAATGGCAAACTCTACAGCACAAACTATTTTTATAGCAGTAGTATTCTTTAGTTTCTAGGTCTTAAACTGAATTTTATAAGTCACGGTAAGCATAGTGACTATTAACTTTTTAATATTTTGTAAACAACTTACAGTATCTCAGCAAACGATCAAGTTACACACATACTGTCAGCAACATTTTATTTATCTAGCTGAAAGCTTTCATATGAGGCTAAGGACTTCAGTCTGTGTTACTTGGTTGTTGATATATTTCAAAAAATGTGAAAATTATACTTATATAAATTAAAATCATATAAACAACAGTAAATATCTATTTACCTGCACTAGACAGAAGGCAAATATTAATGCAGTTGAGTTTGCCATTGTGTAAGTTTTAAGATAAAATATTTTAAAACCTTGCACATAGCATGGTTTTGGAATTATTGATGCAAATATGAACAAATAATATTTGACGCCTAGAGGTGTCAGTAGGAGTTAACTGCAGATGCACCGGGAGGCGTAACTTAGATGTAATGAAATATATATATATATATATATATATATATATATATATATATATATATATATATATATATATATATATGGGTCTACTGTATAACTTCGAAAATACACTTCTTTGAAATTACACAGGAGACCCTTGGTTATCCCCTTACCATGACCCGTGCCCTAACCCTAAGGTCCATGACTATTGCACCACAGTGGAGGACATAGAATGTTTTCCTACTGTCCTCCACTGTAGCGCGATACGTTCGCAGAAGCAGTGTTTGCGGAAGTGCACTTTCGCAGAACACAGGGTCTGCTGTATAATTTCGAAGAAGTGTATTTTTGAAGTTATACAGTAGACCCATATATATATATATATATATATATATATATATATATATATATATATATACACACACATACACATAGATTTATATATAGATAGATAGATAAATAGATATCTACACACATACACACACTGGTTCACTTCAGTGTCTCAGAATACTGAAATCTCGAATTTCGGTATCTTGAGACTAAAATAGCGAAAGCCCAATTCTGCAAAAGCCCACATAATTGAATACAGAAATGTTGAATTAGCGATTGTGGTGGTGCGCTGTGTTAATGGATAGCTGCAGATTCAGGTAAGTGTTTATATTTTAAGGGTTTTGGGTAGGAATTCTGGTGTATGTTAGTATATTAGGAAGTTGTAGGTGTAGATTACGGTATGCAGGTAAGAGTGTGAGTGTATAAGTGTTAAGAATGGTGGTGTTTGTACATGTGTGATGTGTGTTTGTGCAGGGGGAATGTAGATTGTGTAGTGGTGGGTTTTGTGTCTTTTTCTGTTTAGTGTGACCTTGGAGTTAGTATATATAAGTAGCTGGGGTGTGAGAGGGGAGCAGCCCCCCACATGGGGGGTGCAGGGGGGCTTGCCCCCTGCTTATATGTAGGGTAGGTTTGTGTATTTGTGTTATTGTGTTTGTGTGTGTTTTGTTTGTTGTAGTGTGGGGAGGAAGGTGTATGTGTGTTTGTGTGGCATAGGGTGTGTTTAAAAGTTGCGATTTTGAATTTTGCGTTTTTGGGGTTTCGGTATTTTGATTTTTTGGCTTTATAGTCTCGAGATACTGAAATTCAATATTTCAGTATTTCAAGATTATAAAGTGAATCCACACACACACATAGTTCTCTACTTAAAAACAAAACAGATGAGCTGGAAAGTCACTCCGGAAGAGATAATCTCAAACTTTGGGGTTGGCTGAAATGGTTAATAGGGAAGAACTCTATAGTCTGTTCAATGTTTCCACTATGCCTGCAAATGACAGGATGCACAAAATCATGCCTATAATAAATATAATAAAAATATAAAAAATAAAGCTCCACCTTCACATTTTCAAATGTTTTTATTTCAATGACTAAAAAAAAAAAAAAAACAAATAGTAAGGAAGGTAAGAGAACTGGGCTCTGATCTGAAACCAGCCGGGCAGCTAGTCACATTAGCTCCTAATTACATTACGGACCCATTTCTAACTGAATATGGAGTTCATCTGACTTTTCCTGACTTCATTTTGGTTGTGAAGAGTTTATAGCCTTTCTGTTGTTGAACCAGTAGATGTAGGCAGTTTTCTAAGGATACTGTATTCTTCACAATGGTCTTGTGCAGAAACTACAATATCTAGTGGGCAGTTATCTGCAGAACACAAAAGGAAAAGCAGACCAGCTTCTCTGACCATCACTCCAACAATGTCTGCTTTTGCCAAAAGAGACAATGAACAGGATATATAATATTAGTGGGAACAATCATCAGCAAACCACCCAAGATATAGATTTAAGTTGTTTCCTGCACAGGCAACTGTAACCGCTTTTTCTAACTGCCATACCCCCTTCACCTCAAGACATGTCACAGACAGAAGTGTTTAATTTTGATTTAACTATTCCAGACATTTCTGCTGACCAGCTCACTGAAATGGAAACATCTGGTTACAAAATGCTTCACAAGTTCTTGCTACTAAACCTGCTGATTCACAGGAGACCAGAAATGTTACATAACATGCCCCTTATGCATACATTCAGAGCTGTAGTTAAGGTGAGATGAAGGGGTCAGCTGCCCTGGATACAAGCTGTTAGGGGGTGGAGCAGTAGTGCAGTACCAGCAGAGCACTGAAGATCTTTGTGTGTGGTATTGTAACTGTACTAGGTAGTTTGGTACAGTTTCTAAGCAGAAGAACTTTTTCATATCTTTTTTGTTCCTTACCTTAGAGTTTTACAGTTGTGGGTGTTTCTAGAGCAGGGATCTACACAGGGCACCAAATAATCTAGCCACCATTTGCCACCCATTTGGCTATTAATAAGCGATATGGGCAGACTGAGGTTTCTACTTCTGAATATATTATGCTGGTAAGAACCATCAACTATTTTTGCAGCTGATATAAAACAATATCCCTACACAGGATTATGTGGAATGATAGCACCATGTTACAAAAAGTGTGATTAGACAAATTAAAGTTATGTGTATGACCAACTAAAATTTAAACATGCATGACCGATCCAGCTGTAGCCATACAACTTTTTAATGACAAAAGTTGCTTGTGGACAATCTTGAATGCATAAAGGCTTGTTGGATGTATCACCATCTTGGAATGAGTATATGTGTATGGTGAAAAACTTTATATTACTAGTGTGAAACCAAGCTAGCATGATATGGCTGTTAATATATACTTATGTTGGCATTTTTATACAATAAGAATATCATGGATTTACAGTTTTATAACCAGTGATGCAGGCACTTTTTTATACAATAAAAACAGCATGAAGGTATACTTTTTGAAACAGAATTTTATTTATTTATTTATTTATTTATCTATTGACATTTGTTGAACGGGAAAGTCTGCTGGGTCAGAAACCCATTTTCAGTGGAGGCCCAGGGAAAAAACCTCCAATTACAAATCAAAATTTTTACAACAAGATAATATTTACAATAATAAAACAGTGTACAAAAATGTTTACACAATTTCCTAGATATCAGTAGTACACAGAGTAGAAAGTTTTATACAACATGGTTAAGTTTCAAATCTAGGATTTCCCTCTCTCTTCCCCCTTGGCTGACCTGGTGTGACTCAGTTTGAACTGTACATTTACCTACACTAGCATACTGCAGTTCCTGCATAACGGTGTCTACAGAATTGCAATTGGCCACCACAACAAAAACTGCTTCTCCCAGCAATTAAACAGAGTAGGTTACACATTTGTTAAGCTTTCTCTTACAGTGCTGTGTAATTAAGCAAGTCACCATTTTGGTCAGCCATAGGGCTCTTTTCTACATGAGTGTTTGCCTCCTTCCCCTGTAACTAAAGTACACTGACTCTTACTTTTGTCTCTCTGACCCTAATTTTTACAGGTATACCTTGTACCTTTCTGGCTTTCTAACATTCAGACATAAATTCCTGTTGAAAGTTTTACTTATTTGTCTGACATTTGAACAAGTAACCCTTGTAAAAATCCTCCAAACTGTATACTGTTGGTCTGTCTTTCCTGCTAAACATAAGTAAAATTAAAGTGCTGAGTGCAAGTAAAATTAAAGTGCTGAGTGCAGATTTTAGGCCCATACATTCAGCTTACCTCTGGTATGGTGTCTTGAGTCAATCAGGTTTCCCTCTAACAACTCTTATTGCCTTCTCTTTTCCCCACCCCCTCTTTCCTAAAACAGGTTAAACTGCTACAATTTAGTACAGGCATTGGTTCATCCCTGCTCCACTTCCCTCGCTTTGCTTGGGCTCGCTTTGCACCCAACCATGCCCCCAAATACCTCCCGCTGCTGCTACATTTATTGGTACTAGACCACACCCCACTTTTCTAAACCAATCAGTAACAACTTGTCACTCAACAGCACCACCCTCAACCTGATACTACCAGTCCTCTAACTCTACTATTCCATTTGCCTAAGTTTCAAGTCTCATTCAGTAGGTATGCTATCACCCAAAATAGTCTTATTAACTCTACTTATACCCTTGTTACTCATCCCATATCTCCTAACTGCCTACAAATGTCAGGGTCACCCACGTTTCCACTACCCTAAATTCCAAACATCCATCCCATCTACAACAGATAATAATGCACCCTTACTCACTCCCCTCATGCTTACCTCCTTAACCCCTAATTACTACCATCTTACAAAACTTTACTCAAAATCTTAAAACTCATACTCAGGATACACTACAACCTCACAAAGGATGGTAACATCCACCCAAACCCTGATCCACCCCCACCTGTTGGCCTTAATCCCCCTACTATATCCCCTACCACCATAGCTCCAACAAATAGACCACCTAGCTCACTGCTGGCCTGCCATCTAAACATTAGATGCATAAATAATAAAACTCAGCACCTGCATGCCCTCTTAGCTGTTCATTCCCCAGATATATCATGCCTAAAAAGCTTGCCACCAAGGACCATGAGATTCTGCCACCAGGGTACAATATATTTTAACTACAGTGTACCACCAGAAAGGGTGGTGGGGTAGCCATACTTTACAATTCTACCTTATCTGTCAGCATAGACACCCAACAACCACCCCAGTTCAATAATGTTGAAATTCTTATCTCAAAACTACAAATTAATACAAACAAAAATGTAAACATTGTCTGTGTCTACAGTCTCCCAGGGAGGAACACAGAAACCTTAGAAGACTTCTTATATTGGTTATCCAATAACTACCCCCAAGAAACAATTGTTCTTGGGGATTTCAACATTGACTGGAACACATGCTCTTGTGAAACAACCACAACCCACATAAACCTCTATGGATTTACTCAAATCATAACCTCCCCCACCAGGACAGGAAAACCCAATAACAAGGAAAGTACCCTAGACTGGATACTCATCAATATCCATCTTCAATCCTATAAATCAGGCACTTTGCCTGATGACCTAAGTGACCATTGTCCCACCTATGTAATCAAGTGCAAAGTAGACTGCTCCTACCAATCCGCCTATAGAACATTAAGAAGCAACAAGAATTTTATTCTCACCAAGTTTCAAAATGAACTTAAGGCATACAACTGGTCAATACTAAAACGTTTGCCCCTAGATGAAGCAGTAGCATACTTTACCACCAAATTCCTTGTTATTCTTAACTCCCATGCTCCCAGCTGCTCTATTAGAACCAAAGTTAATATTGCACCATGGCTTTCTAAACATACCAAAACCAACATTTCACTCAAAAACAAAGCATGGGCCACCTACCGAAAAACAAAAGCCCCACTTGATCAACTCAGATTCAGACAGCTAAGGAATGACACCAAAAAATCCATGGCCTTAGACAAAAAGAACCACTACTACCATCTACTGCAAAAACACCAAAACAAACCCCAAAAGTTCTGGGCAGGAATAAACAAACTACTCCACCCAGGCCAGACCAAAACTCCACCCCCTCAGGTTCCCAACAAAAATCCCCAGTAGACATTGCTAATAACTTTAACAGCTTCTTCACAGAGACTTTCCAGTCTCTAGCCAGCTAACCCTCTCCCAATGACTCTAATTCTAATGAAGCCACACCCAGTACCCAAACATACTTTACCTTCCAACCTGTTCCTACTCAACTTATTCATGCCCTACTTAAGAAATTAAGACCCACCACCCTGGCTGCTGACCTCCTCCTAGCAGACTATCTGCATAAGGCTGCTGACACCATAGCATACCACATTTCAGTCTTGATCAACAGAGCTATATCTGATGCTACTGTACCCATTATATGTAAAATCTCC
Source organism: Protopterus annectens (assembly GCF_019279795.1). Classification (NCBI taxonomy): domain Eukaryota; kingdom Metazoa; phylum Chordata; order Ceratodontiformes; family Protopteridae; genus Protopterus; species Protopterus annectens. The sequence continues at coordinate 1,495,149,663 of NC_056746.1, forward strand.
CTTGTCATACCTCTCCATAAAGGAGGCAGTTCCACTGAACTGTCACACTTTAGACCCATAGCTATTCTGTCACAAACTTCAAAGGACAAAACCACCACCGTAACAGGTACAAGCATGCAAAATCTGAAGGTAATGCTACTCAATGCTAGAAGTCTAAACCTCAAAATGCACTCTCTCAAGGCACTCCTAAAAATGGAGAACATCGATATCTGTGCAGTAACTGAGACCTGGTTCAAGGCTCCAGAGAGCACCCCTGCAATACCAGGCTACAACTCTTACCACACTTTTCGGCCACTAAACCAGGACTGAAACACTAAAGGTGGAGGAGTGTCAATATTCACCAAGGATATTCACACCACCAGGCTAGTTGGCCAACACAATGTGTCTGAAATTCTCCAAGTGCAACTGACACTAGGTAAGACTGCAATCCAAATTGTAGCTTGCTACAGATCCCCCACCATACCCCAAGATTCTCACTACACCTTTCTAAACATACTGGAAAATATTAAGATAGAACCAAACACCCTAATACTGGGTGATTTTAACTACCCTGCCATTAACTGGGAAAACTACTCATGTCCCAACACCTTTGCAGCGGTTCTTGGAATTCATAAATTCCAACGCCCTGGATCAACTAATCCATAGTTCCACCAGGGGCTCCAATATCCTAGACCTGGTCATTACCAACATGGGAAATCAATGCTCCATACCTATGGTCACCCCCTCGTTAGTCAGGTCTGACCATAAGCTAATCACCCTTAACATCCACATCCCACCCCCACCCCCAGTAAAGAAACCACCATAAAAAACTTCTCCAAAGCCAACTTCATGCTACTCAAGTCACAAGTGACAAACATCATGACACCCATGCAGACAGGAACTGAAAGTTCAACTGCTGAATCCTACACTAAGGCACTGTACGAGCACATCCACTCATGCATGAATCGTGCCATTCCAAATAGAACCAAAATGCTCTCATCCAAAAAAGGAAGCCAATCTGGTGGTCCCCTGCCATAAACAAACTTTACAACAAAAGGAAGAAACTTTTGCAGAAAAGAGGAAAATCCCAGGATGCAAAAAACTCCCTTACTAGCCTCAGTAAGAAACTGAGATGCCTCATAAAATCCTCCAAAGCTGGTTACGAAAATAAAATTGCCAAAAATTCCAAAGACAGCCACAAATTATTCTATAACTATGTCAAGAATCTAAATGGCAATGCTCAGATCTGCTCTGAGCTAAAACAGAATGGCATTAAATATACTGATCCGAAGGATATTGCCAATATCCTGGCAGATCGATTCAGTGCCAACTTCACCCCCCTCTCACCCCCTAAATGGCCCATCTCAATACCAGAAGATTGCCAAATTCCAGTAATAATGGCCACACAGGTACAAAACGCACTCTCTAAAGCCAAGAATACAGCATCCATGGGACCTGATGACATCCTGGGCTGTGTACTACATGAACTACAATATGAACTGACACCTCACCTAAGTGTCATGTTTAATCATAGCCTCACCTCAGGTTTTGTGCCCACTGAGTGGCGCAGAGCTACAGTTATCCCAATCCACAAGGGGGATCCACCTTGGATCCCGGAAACTACCGTCCCATCAGTCTGACAAGCCTTATCTGCAAGGCCATGGAGCGTATTATCATTGAACTTATAAACAAAGACATTGGCAACCTTCAAACACTGGACCCCACCCAGTTTGGGTTTGTGAAGGGCCAATCTTGTCTCCTGAACCTGATTGACTTCTTTGAATCAGTCTCCAGAGCCATGGACAAGGGTAAGGTGGTCCACACAGCCTATCTAGACCTTGCCAAGGCCTTTGACACCATCCCGCACTCTGGAGTCATAGATAAACTTACTGAGTTTGGCATTAATCCCTATGTCACCCAATGGGTTGCTAAATGGCTTACTGATAGAACCCACACTGTAAAAGTAGCCAACTCCAAATCCAGCTCCAGACAAGTGACATGTGGAGTACCTCAGGGTTCAGTCCTGGGGCCGCTCTTGTTTGGCATCTACTTCTCTGAAGTACAGGTCAACACTAAGGGACTCTGGCTAACAAAGTTTGCAGATGACTGCAAACTGGGAGCCATTATTGAATCCCCAAATGATGTGGATACTCTACAAAAGGGCCTTACAGAAACATATGCTTGGTGCCAGAGCCATGGGCTCAAGCTCAATGCCAAGAAATGTATTGTTATCCCCTTTGGGAAAAAACATGTATCCATGAATTACCATATAGGTGGCAGTACACTAAACACAGAAAGTGTGATAAGAGACTTAGGGACACAGGTGGACAGTGGTCTCACCTTCGATAACCACATCGCCACAACAGTAAGGAAATCATTCTATGTGGCACATCTCATCATGAAAGGCTTTTCATCCAGAAAAAAGGAGGTCATTGTCCCACTGTACTCATCCCTCATTAGACCCATTATAGAATACAACGCTCCATTTGGTATGTACCTCTCAAGACATCTGCAACAACTGGAAAGGCCTCAGAAATACCTCACTAAAAGAATCACAGGCCTAAAGCAGATGCCCTACGCTGACCGCCTTAAAAAACTCCAGCTATACTCTATCGCATATCGTCTACTCAGAGGCGATCTCTGCTTAACATACAAGGCCATTTCAAACCCAGAGCTGTTGGACATGCTACACTTAAAGAAATCCCAATCCCTCAGAGCTACACACTCCAGGGATCTAAACCTTGTCATCACAATAAACAAAACATGCTGGAGAGATAGGTTTCTGACCCAGAGACTCCCCAGACTCTGGAATAGATTGCCCATACATGTCAAGCAGAGTGCCTCTTTGGACCTCTTCAAGAGGAACCTTGACGACTGGATGGGAGAAAGGAAATTCACCCCTGGGATCACGTCAGTCACCCAGCTAGACAGGGGTCCAGGAAAGTAAATAATGTGGGAAGAAATAGCCAGGGAATTGTTATGGCTAGGCTTGTATAGGCCCTAGGGCTGATAGCCTAGTACCAACCTATGAACCTATGAACCTCTAGGTAAAATTATGGTGAAGTGTGTACACATACAGCTCATGTACTACCTCACACAGAACAAGTTGTTGTCCATCTTTCAGCATGGCTTTAAGCCACACCACAGTACTACTTCTGCCCTCCTCTCTTTCTTTGATGTCATTAACCACAACCACAATAATAACAAACTAACCTCAGCACTCTTTCTAGATCTATCCAAGGCTTTTGACATGGTTGACCACAAAATGCTTATAAATACCTTGAAGGCCTTCTCCTTAAACAACCATGCACTCCAGTGGTATCAATCCTACCTGCAGGGCAGGCAACAGGCAGTCCAATGGTAGGACAAGGTATCATCTCACCTACCCATCACATTAGGAGTCCCCCAGGGCTTGGTACTAGGACCTCTTCTTTTCTCCAACTTTAGCAACGACCTTCATTCAGTCATCCCAGATGCTACCTGCATTCACTATGTGGATGACTCCACCTTGATTTGTTCTGACACCTCACCAGCTACTTTATTCACATTAATGCAAAATACCTTCAATACAGTGGAAACATGGCTCTCCAATCAACATCTAATCCTAAACCCCAACAAACCTAAGTTGCTCCTCTTCTCCCCCACATGCAGGACCCCCCTGCCATCCTTCAACATAACCACTAACAATGGCACTATCATCTTCCCAGAAGTCCAAACTAAACTACTGGATGTCATAGTTGATAACAACATGACGTTTGAATCACATATCAATCAAACTATCAAAACCATTAATAAAAAACTTGGCTCTCTTTACAGAATCAAACCTTTCCTTACCCCACTTGCGAGAACTGCAATTGCCCATTCCCAACTACTATCAACTCTTCTCTATGCCTCACCTCTATTCTCCAACTTAAATCAAACATATCTTAATAAACTATCATCCTGCTATAACCACATTGCCAGATTTGCAACTGGCACAGCCTACCAGGCACACCACTGTCATAACCTAAATTGCCTAGTATGGCTTGAATTGCCTAGCCTACTGCATTTCAGCCAGCTAATAGTGGCACATAAAAGTCCTTTACCAACCAGAAAATACACCTGCACTAAAAAATATTATCAGCCCCTACACCAGCACTCATCCACTGCGATCATCCACTAGACTCCTAGTTCAAACATACAAATCCAACTACTCAGCTGGGGACTCTCTGTTTGTCAACTCTTTTGGAAAAACATGGAACATACTCCCAGCTGACTTGACCCTAGAATCCTCACTAACTCAGTTCAAAAACCAACTCAAGAAATACTTCAAAATTCATTGGTTATGTAGTGACCTCTCTATTACTTAGGTTCCTTACCTTCAACTACTTCTAACTTTTTTCTACCACACCATTTCAGGAAGGGTCAATTGTATAACTGCTGCTCAATGTGTCTTAAACCTGAATGTAATGTTATGTATATATAACTTTGAAAATAATGTTATGTTTTGTAAAGTGTTTTATAATAAGTTAGTATATGTGCTAAATGCTGGTACTGCTTATGACTGTAATCTCTTTGAAACTAGCATTTACTAAATGTTCAATGTGCATTATTATCTTGGAGCTTTTCTCCTCGGGCCTCCGCTGAAAATGGACATATATCCTGGTCAACAAATGTAAAATAAAATAAAATAAATAAATATGTTTTAGTACTACACATACCGTATTTTTAATGGCATTCATTGTATAGAGAGAAAAAAGACAGTAGATACATTCTTAATAAACAATTCATTTATGTACTTCAATACATGGGAAGATTAGGATTTAGCCTAATAATGATTATAGAGACAAGACAGCGATTGACGTACTTTAACTGATGTAGAAAAGTCAATGACATTCAGAGGATTTACAAATTATTATTTGAAATCAAAAAGAGTCTTAGAATTTGCTTACGGAATGTATGTTATTCATAATTAAATGGTTTTAGTTATTTTTATTTATTTTTTGTTAAGCGGAGTAATGTTCTGATTCATGTGGACCATTTTCTGGCTCAGCCTAAAAAGACATTACAATAATAATTCTTTATACAGTAGATGAATTATAAACTTAACACTACCTAATGCACAAACCTGAATAGAATCAATACAGTAAGAATAAAGCATTGATAATAAGGAATAACACTCAGTAGCTAAATACAGTTTTACTGTCACTATCTGAAAGGTCATACATATTTCTAGATAATGTTCTAGAAATAATGCTTTTGGATTCATTGTCTGTATGGCTTGAAGAGTCACAACATATCACATTTGTGTGTGTTGTCAACATGTTAACATTTGTTATTATTTGTATTTGGATAGCACCTATGCAGATGTGGGAGTAATAGCAACCATATATGTCAACATTGCTACTGTTCTGCACATTTAGTGCCCAGAAAAATGCCACAATTGATTTGTCACAGCGGAACCAGGAGCTCTTATTTTATGATATAAAAATAAAATAATACTATGGGATTCAGAAATGTTTTTTACTGGGGGGAAGTCTTATCACCATTGGCTTCCTGTCAAATTCATAGACCACCCTACCACTGAGGGTTTCTGCTAATGTAAGCATTGTTGCGGAAGGTGATTCCACTAGGAGAGCTGTGTGGTAAAGATATGACAATATGAGGAAGTGGTTAATGTTAATTAGCCATCTGCTATCTAATGAAATTATCTGCAGCTCCCAATTTACACTGCTGAGCAATTCAGGGAACTGCTCAATAACTTAAAAATGTAACACTATCAACAGACAACAGCCATCCATTGATTCCAGTGGATGTGGTTACGGAGCAGATAAGTTCAACTAACTGCAATGGAGATGCTGGGGTAGGGGTGTGCAAGTGTCAGCAAGTATGTATGCACATGCCTGTAGGGATATAAATGAAGTTGGATGAGGGCGTGTGTGTGTGTGTGTGTGTGTGTGTGTGTGTGTGTGTGTGTGTGTGTGTGTGTGTGTGTGTGTGTGTGTGTGTGTGTGTATGTGTCTGTGTGTGTGTGTGTGTGTGTGTGTGTGTGTGACAAGAAGTGTGTAGGTAGAGTGTGTGTGTGTGTGTGTGTGTGTGTGTGTGTGTGTGTGTGTGTGTGTGTGTGTGTGTGTGTGTGTGTGTGTGCATAAGATGCTGCTTGTGGTCAAATGGGTGGAGTGCACTCATAATCCCGATCAAGTGTGGGGGGGGGGTTGATGTTGAGAGTGTTTGTGTGAAAGAGTATGCATGAATGTCTGAATGTGTCTGTCTGAATGTAGGGGGATTCCTGTGCCAACACGATGCATGAACCTCCAATATAAACCTAATCTCCATCACAGGCCTAACAGGGTTATTGGTAAAACAAATTGTGATTCAAACACATGCTAATGAAATGATAATAAGGTCTTACTAATTACAGCTACAGCTGTCTCTGATACATATTTTCCACCAGTATCATAAACTGACCTAACAGCAAAAGGCAATTTACATCAGCAATGATGTTGTCTCTAAATCCCTGCCATAAATTATTAATCCAACCCAATTCTTTCTAGTACATGGCATTTATCTACTTAATGTGCTACCACAAGCAGGATCTGACACACACATGCAGAGACATGCACGCGCGCGCGCACACACACACACACACACACACACACACACACACACACACACACACTTGATTCTCTACCTACTAGTTACAAAAGACAAAAAGCATTAAGTGTTTTGCTGGCTTTCAAATCTATAAGGCACTTAGAAAATGCTGACAGAAAGTAAGTGGTGTCAGAAAGGCAGCATAACACATTGTCTTACGCTAAAGAAAGTCAGGGACAGATTACTAGCACAGACTACAGGCAGAAAGAAATCTGTCTTTAATTCTGCCACTGTCGTTTGCTGGCCAGTACTGGCAGATTTAACTGCCTAGTGTGATACCTGATCTTAGCAACTGAAACACAGGTGCTTAACAATTAAGATATTAATTAGTCTTGACATAAATGCAGCTTTTGATTCACTTAATTGGGATTACCTGTTCATACTTCTAGAGTGTTTAAACCACTCATACAACTTTATTAATCTATTAAAACATTTATATGAAGGAACTTTTGCTTATATTAAAATCGGCTCATACATCTCCAATAAAATTCCTGTCATAAAAGGTACCAAACAAGGTTTCCCCCTTTCCCCATTATTGTTCACGCTGATAATGGAATCATGGGCAAATATTATAAGAAATAACAGCAATATAGAAGGTTTGGCAGTAGATAAAGATATTTAAAGATACTTATCACCACAAAATGAAATTACTCTTCTATATTATCCTTATTTGATTCAATCAAAACTTTTCAAAAGATTTCAGGGTTATCTTTCAATGATAGTAAAACTAAAATTCTACCCATATACTCAAGAAGAAGCAACAAATCTAATTATTATGTTCAACAAACTCCAAATATAGACCAAATTACATATCTTGGAATTATTATTGCTAAAGATGTTAAATCAATAGTACAACTAAACTATAACAAGTGTTTTGAAAATATCCAAAATTTACTTTCTAAATGGAATATGATATTATTCACCACAGAGGAAAGATTAACCCTTATAAAAATGATAATTCTACCAAAAATTTTGTATATTATACAATCTATTCAACTTCTTCCTTCAAAAAAGTTTATTAATAAGTTAAATACTTTATTACTAAATTTTTTTCTGGTCTCAAAAAAAAAAAAGAATAGCATTTAATCAACATCTTAATATCTGGAATAATGGCGGGATAACATTTCCAGATTTAAATCATTAGTCGACTTCCTCCATAATCAGAACACTTACACAACTTTTAGAAACTTCATATTCAGCCAAATGGAAGTTACTCTGGGAATTATCAGCTATGCAGTTAATAATGAGGCCAACAGACAAGTTAGAAATAATAAGCAATCCTATACTATGGATTTTAAAAGATTATTTTGCCACCTATATAACTCCTAGTCATACTGCTAGTTACATTCATTATATCATAATTAACTTTAGAAATGTTATATATAAACATCTTAAATATAAAGATTTTTTTTTATTATTCCCCATAGCATTCTTTTAACCTCAGATTCAAACAAAATCACCAGTTTTAAACATAATGAGCTCAAGTTCTGGTTCCAATTGACTTCTGAACATAAGGCTAAATCTGTTGATCACATAATACAGGAATATCAACAGGACAAATCCATGTGGCTAGACATTCAAACACTCATATTATCTCTAGATAATAAACTACAAATGATCTCTTCATCCACCAAACATGATCCTAGGATTTTACTACCATTTCTTCAATCAACCCTATTGCATAATCATACTTACTCAGGCAAACTTTCTTTCATTTATAGAATCTTAAGAGAAGAAACATTTAGTTGCCCACAAAACTACTGGAACTATTATAATTTAATTAATAATAATTCTCTGGCTGATCAAGACAAGGCAAATATATTAAAATTAGCAGGAAAAGCAACTTTTTCTTTGAGATGGAAACTATATATGTGGAGATTCATGAACAGGTCATTTTACACTCCTCAATTAATAGACAAAATTAACAAAAAACAAAATATATGTAATAAATGTAAATCAAATATAGACATAAATTGGGCTCATATGTTTTATGATTGTCCAACTTCAAACATATTTTGTGGAAATGTAAATGATTTACTACAGGCACTTTTCAGTGACAACTTTATTTTAAGCAAATCCTTGGTTATATTTAATACACCTGTTCCACTATGTGTTAGAAAAATAAAATACTCCTTACTTTGGGCAATACTAGTGGTGGCTAGGAAATCCATAACAAAAATTGGATATCTGGATCTCCTCGTACATTTCCTGAGTTAAAAAAAACTATTAAATGATGTATGTAATTTACAATTAAAAAACATAATTTCTAGAACAACTAGGAAAACATATGATCATCATTTGTGGGTCAATCTGCAAAACTTGTTGAAAAAGTTTTAACTTTTATAATAAGTGCATTTTATTCATTCCTTTCTTATCTGTGATGTATGATATAAACAGAAAATAATAGTTTATTTCTAATGATTTCACTGGATTTCTTTGAATATACTTCAGTTTTTATAAATTTGTTAATTTCTGTGTGTATATATATATATATATATATATATATATATATATATATATATATATATATACACGTGTGACATATATATGTTAAAATTTTAGATTCACTTTTTTTATCTATCATGATTTTATGCGATTGTATTATGTTACAATTAAAATCAATAAAAATTGTTTTAAAAAAAAAACAATTGTTAAGATCAGGTCTCATGCTATAGAAGTGCTTAATTTTGTCTTTTTTGCCTTATCATAATGTAATCACTGCACTCCATGCACTACAATTTATTTATTATTTATTATTTTTTGACATTTGTTGACCAGGAAAGTCCGACTGGATCAGAAACTCATTTTCAGTGGAGGCCTGGGGAGAAAAACTCCACATAAAGTACAGAATTTTTGACAATATGCAGTATACATTAAAACATACAGTTTAGTTTGACATATTATAATGAAGAATGAGAGGAAACGCAACAGCTTAAGGCATTTTTATACAAGATAAATAGATATTACACATACAGGTTGGTACAGCATATTACAATCAAAAATGAGAGATTATTCAATGTATCTTAAATTATTGTTGTGTAAGGTCATCAGCGATACATAATGTGAACAGTAAGAAGATAGGTGAGTTCATGTAGGTACAACTGTTGTATAGAGTGTGAGGGGGTATACCTTTCTGTTTAGGAGTACTGAGATGGAGGGAGAGGGGATACAGTGATAGAGAGAGATGAAATGTAGAGAGGGTAGGTAAGGAATAGTAGACTAGAGAATGGAGAGATGTTTAAACTAGGGAGGCTACAGCTAGTGTAGAGAACAGGTAAGGAATAGGAGGTAAGGAGAGAGTTAGTTAGAGGTAAGGTAAGGAGAATGAAAAAAATAAAATAGATATAGTTTGAGATGGGAGATGTAGATGATGGATAGGAGATGAGTAATAGGTCATCAGTTAGAGAAGAAAAGTAGAAAAAAAAAACTGGTAGATTGTAAGGGAGGGGATTTTGAGGAGTAGGATGGTGGAGGAGGTAGTATGTGGGGATAGGGGGGGGGGGGAGATATGAATAAATATAGGAGAGTATTGATTGAAAGAATGTAGTAGAAGATAGGAACAGACAGATTAGAGGTGTGTTCTAGAAGATAGGGTGAGTTTGAAGGGTTTACAGAGTCTAAGGTTGTAAGGTTGTTTGTTTTAGGGAGGTGTGGTATTGTTTTCTAAGGTTGAGTTTTATGAGGAGTATATAAGGAGGAGTATATATAGGTATATGAGGAGTATTTATTTGTAGAGTGTTAGTTTATTTCCAGAGTGGAGACTTCTGGATGGGGCTGGGTGGCCAGCATGCTTGGTATTAATTTAGTTGCTCATAGTTGTATGTGTGTTAAAACCAGCCAGTTTAAAGGTATGAACAAAGGGCAGTGAGAAAAAACCAAAGTGATGGCCAGTCAGAGAGGGCCAGGCAGTGTGTGGCTGTGTATAAAGAGCAAGGCCATAGATTTTTGTTTTTGAAAGATTGTTTATTGAAGCTTGTTTTTGAGAAACATGTGGAGGTTTATAAAGATGAAGGCCCCAGAGCAAAAGAAGGAAGTGCAAGTGTAGTTTGTTGTTTTTTTGTGAGGTGTTCTAGGAATTGTTTGTTTCTGTAGAGTGTAAAGTAGCTATGTTTGTTATTATTTTTTTTATGATGTGTTGATGACCAGTAAATTTGAGAGTCTTTATTATGGTATTGTTGTTATTAAATCTGCTGTATTACTATATTTATTTTACTTTTTATTTACAAATTACAAAGCAGTACTTTATTACATTGTTTGTTAATTCAAAAGAAAATTTGTTACTTGGAATGTTAAAGAGATTTTATCACTTAGGCTTCTAAAGCAAATTTTTGAATTGTTTATGAGTAAATCAGAAGCTGGATTTGCAAGTAAATTTGTAGTTGTTGAAAGTGAAGGGTCAGTTTGAAGACTGTTTCCAAACTGTAGTTTTATTGGCCTCTTTGCCTCTTTCCAAAACTCCTTCTTTTTCCTCTTAAAACCTAGTTGTTGCTGTTGGTGTGGTTTGGAGAAAGTTGGTGTTGGTTTGAGAGAAGAAGGAGACCCTTAAAGATTTTGAGAGAAGAAGGTTTTGAGATTTTAGAGATTTTTTTTTTTTTTTTTCGCTGTTTTTCTCTGTTTTTTTGTTAAGTTTTTGCATTTTTTGCTCATTTAAAAGTTGTTTTCTGAATTTTTCGTTTGCACTTAATTTTTTTAGAGTTTTTTTTAAGTTGTTTACTGAATTTTTCTGTCCTTGACCCCTTTTTTTTGTCTTTTTTTTTTTTGCTTTCTTTTATTATTACTTGTCCTCTCTAGCTTGCTATCTCTGAAAAACAAACAAAAAAAAAAAAAAACTTTTCAAAAACTTTTCTGAGAAAACAAAGTTCAGTTAAAAAATCAAAAAAAAAAAAAAAATTCTTGTTTTTTTGTTTCTTTCAGTTACATTTTAAAAGTTTCCTGAACTGTTTGTTGTTTCCTGAACTGTTTGTGTTGAGCCTCCTGGGGCCTTAGACCTTACTGACTTGAAAGTGTGTGGTTATTGACCAGAATTGAGAGCCTTCCAGTTTCCAGCCCCCCCTGGCTTATTCCTGTTTCTTTCCAACTGATGCTATCAAGCCTTCTTTTTGTCCAGCCAGAGTTTGCCACTGCTATAGCATTTTTAGCCGCTCCAATTAAAGTTAGCATTTTCTGGCTCCATAAAACTGCAGCGCAGGGTTTTTAAACAGTTAACAAAAGTTAACTTTTCTTTAGTTATAGTTTTCAATAAAAGCTCAGTTTCTACTTCTCTAGCCTTTTTTTCTCCTTTGTCTGCTTTCACTTTTTCTTTCAAGCATAAAGCTTCACTCTTATAAGCATTTTCTTTATCACTTGTCTTATAAGCATTTTCTTTGCAGGTCAAGCACTCCTATATTATAATTCCCACTCCCTCATATGCCCCATCCCTCTACTTTCTCTCCAACTCACTGCATGCCTCCTGCTAAAGTGGCAACTTGCAATTGCTTCTAGCATTCTCTTATTCCTCTCTGTAATGTGATAACCTGCTCACCCCCTCATTACAAAAGTTGACACTCTTAAATCACAGGCTGATCAACACACATCTCAGAGATGCAGCTCTCAACACTAACACAAGACCAAGCAACCCACAAAGGCTTTCACACACCAGGCTGGAAGCACTCAGGAATCACACACTTGGCACTGGGAGGACATATACAACACACACCACACAAACTGACAACAACACCCACAAACACCACTGAACACCACACAATAACACACCAAAAGACACACAACAGGAAACACACCAGAAACACAAAAACCTAAACAAAAAAAAAAAACTAGCAACACAAGTGCCACAAAAAAAAAACCAACAAACACCAAACAAACAGCAAACTAACAAAAAACACAACACTAACAAGTCACTGCCCTTAAGTAGTGTGCCCAGCGGTCACTAAATTGTCACATACTGATACGCAGTCAGACACACTGATGTCCCACTCCACCTCGTGTCACCCACTGCGCACACAGAACACACACATACATTCACCACAATCACAAGCAACACACATGAGAGGCACTGCGTCCCACATAGCACAAGCAAGCTTGACCTGAGAGTCCATGCCTGTATGACACACCTGGAGACACACTCCCTGGTGAAGCGATTCCAAGCTTCATTAAGGTATGACATTGACCCTGAGCAAGAATCAGGAGCTGAAATGATTATGTAGTTCAGGTAGAGTATTGACCCTGACCAGCTTAATTATGATCATTGGGATGATGAACTTGATTATCCAGTGTCTTTCTGAAGTGGAAGGGTTCTGCAATTAAGCTCTGTGTTCATTCACTGAAGGGACGGTGGTTCCTCTGAGTGCCTTTTTAGGCAGCACCTGTCACCCTGGGCCACCCTAGATTATCTTTGCACCTGTCACCCCCCCATTGCCGCCTATCACCAAGGGCTCAAAAACTCCCCATGCTAAACTAAACCAAAGTCGGGAAGAACTAAACCCTGATCTCAGGCCCTCTGGGGAAAGGAAAAAAACAATATGCTCTAAGGCGCCTGAGAGCACTGATAACTAACCTGTCTGGTACTCACATCACCATGCAACCTGGTTCAAACCTGAAAGCAGCACCATTCCATCTGGTTTTTTTAATCCAAGGATACCCAGCAGGGGTAAAACTTACCTACAGCCATTAAACTCAGGGGTGTATCCATATTCATCAAGGAGGTGGGGACGTCCATATCCAGGACCCATTAACCCAAGGCAAACAATCCAGGTGCAATTAACGACAGGCAAAACCCAATTACAATTTGTAGCCAGCTACAGGCCACCCTCAAACAGCTACAGGAAAGGGACACCAAAACTGCCTTCACACACAAACTTTACTCAAAGACACACCTTCCAGATAGACTGGGTCACCAACTCTAATCATAACTGCCTAGGAAAAAATGTCTACCCCACAAGAAAACAAATCTTGCCCAAACAACTTCATACCAAAATGGCCAACAATCTATGCACCAAAGAAGTCATGGAACAACTAGTCACCTTCCCCACAAGAGGAGAAAATATAACAGATCTCAGAAAATAAAAACAAGGGATCATAATCTAATCCCTCTTCCCCAACCACAACTCTTCAACTCATCAAACTAACTTCTCAAGGACTACACACAAAAGACCCACTACTCAAGAAGTATCCCCCCAAACAAATGCCTTCTTCTTCCACAAGACAGGACTAAGCTGTGGTAGCCTCAGCCACAAAAACAACCACAAAAACCAATTCAAGACTGCATGGAAAAGGCCAAATCCCTTAACTTCAGGACTGCAGGGATCCTTCAGAGCAACCAAAACCAGATCCCCCAAAACTAACAAAAGGGACCACAAGAGTGAAAATCCAGCCAAGGAAAAACGATCAATCATAAAATCTTAGGAAGCTATGATCGAGCAAAAAAAAAAAAGAAAAAGGAATTTTGAGAAAACAGGCAATAGATGAAAAAAAGGCATCCATATCAAAATCAAATCCAAACTAATTCAAAAAATTGCCATAGAAAGAAAAAAATACAGATAAAAGGTCTTCATAACTAAAATCAGACAAAAGGTCTTCTTCACCCCTCTCCAGAATTAGTCCAAAATGATTCCAAAATCACTGATCACCCCAACATCCAAAATGGAGAGATAGAAATCCCAACAAGCATACTCCTCCCCCCTCGCAGGTGAAAGCTGCTCTCTCTAAAGCTAAAAACACAGTATCAATGGGACCGGATGGTTTCCCCGGCTGTGTGCTACATGAACTCAATGAAGAACTAAACCCGCACATAAGGCAGCTGTTTAATCTTAGCCTTACCACAGGATATGTGCCCAAGGAGTGGCGTACGGCAACTGTGGTCCCACTCCACAAAGGTGGTGCCTCTACGGACCCTGGTAATTACCCCCCCCATAAGCTTAACAAGCCTGGTCTGCAAAGCTATGGAGAGGATCATAATGGAACTCATAAACAAGGACATAGGGGACTTGCAGACCTTGGACCCAACCCAGTTTGGCTTTGTCAAGGGCAGATCTTGCCTTTTGAACCTGGTCGACTTCTTCGAAACATTTACCAAGGCCATTGATGAGGGAAAGGCAGTCCATACAGCCTACCTTGACCTTGCAAAAGCTTTCAACACAATACCCCACTCGGGTATCATAGAGAAACTTACCAGCTTAAATGTAAACCCATATGTCACAAGATGGGTTGCAAACTGGCTAAAGGACAGAACCCACAGGGTTAGAGTTGCTGGAGCCATGTCAGACTCCAAGCCGGTTACAAGTGGTGTCCCACAGGGCTCAGTCCTTGGCCCCCTATTGTTCGGCATCTACTTCTCAGAAGTACAGGCAAACATAGGAGGACTATGGCTGACAAAGTCTGCGGATGACTGCAAACTGGGTGCCATAGTGGATAGTACATCGGACACAGACATCCTTCAGAGGGGTCTCACGGAAACTGATAGCTGGTGCCAGAGCCATGGCCTGAAGTTAAACACAAAAAAGTGTATAGTCATACCCTTCTGGAAAAACAAGGTAACCCCAAGCTACCATATAGGTGGCAACCCACTAAGCACAGAAGAGGTTATCAGGGACCTGGGTACCCAGGTTGACAGTGGCCTCTCGTTTGACACTCACGTTGCTAAAGTGGTTTGAAAGACCTTCTACATTGCCCATCTGATCATGAAGGGATTCACATCCAGATCAAGTGAGGTCATTGTTCCCCTGTACTCTTCACTTATCAGACCAATGATCGAGTACAATGCCCCATTCGGGATGTATCTCACCCGACACCTGCAGCAAGTGGAGAGACCCCAAAAGTTCCTCACCAAAAGGATAAAGGGACTCCAAAACCTGTCATATACTGCCAGACTGAAGAAACTCCAACTCTATTCAGTTGCATACCGTCTGCTCAGAGGTGACCTGTGCCTGACATACAAGGCCATGACCAACCCGAATTAATGGACATGCTCCACCTCAAAAATCCAAATCCACCAGAACCACTAGAGCAAGTGACTTAAACCTTAGCACGGATATAAATAGGACATGCTGGAGGGATAGATTTATCACCCAGAGACTCCCCATGCTGTGGAATAAAATCCCGGTCCATGTGAGGCAGAGCACCTCACTGGCTCTGTTCAAGAGAAATCTTGACCGGTGGATGGGAGATCGTAGGTTTATCCCGGGAATCATCTCTGTGTCACTGCTGGACAGAGGCACAACAAACTAATGGGCACATTATTTCTAACATAAGGGGTGGCGTAAGCCACATAACTTTGGGCTAGGCTTATAAATGCCTTAGGGCAGATAGCCTAGTATAAACCTATGAACCTATGAACCTAAATGTCCTACCAAGTGAAAAGGATGGAAGAATTAGCTCAGCTACATCTTCAGAAAGGGTGGTGTTGATTTCTGTGTATTTATCACTGAACTGGTACACAATAATTGTTAAAAAAAGATAGAGCAGCCAGTGAAAGGGAAGGTTCATTTGTGTATGCACCTGCTGTGTTTGCAGGGGAGGGGGAAAACCGCCATACTGTGGTACCAGCTGAAACGTGAGAAGACGCTGAATGCTTAAAACATGAATTTAGAGAAATGTGCAACCCCCAAACAAATATTACAATGGAAAGGCATATATTTTACACAAGAGATCAAAATCCTGGTGAAGCGTTTGCAGCATATATAACCGAATTGAGAAGTAAGGCAAAAATGTGCAGATTTGGTGATCTGAGAGATGAGTTGATAAAAGACAGGCTTGTGTGTGGTATTAAAGATGATGCAGTGAGAAAGATTTTGCTTTGAGACAGTGATTTAACTTTGAATAGGGCCATAGAGATTTGTCAGATATATGAGCTTACAGAAAAGCACATGAATATGCTTACAAATGAGAAAAGCTTGCTTGCAATGCCTTCCAGTGCTAATGTTGATAGCATGCATAAGACTAAAATGAAGCAGAAGTATAAATCGAAATGGTTCATGGCTGCTTCCAACTCTAACACCAACTATAAACCAACGAAGTTAGCTGCAGTACCAAATGTTATTGTCAATTGTCATAACTGTGGTGGAAACCATGAGCCCAAGCAAGAAAAGTGCTTAGCTTTTGGTCAGCAGTGACACACATGTAAAAAGTGGAATCATTTCAAAAGGCATTGTAAATCAAAAGGGGCACATTCTTTTTTTTAAAAAAAGAGCATTCAAAGAGGCAAGTTGATCAAATAGAAAGCTGTGACTACTTTTTATGTTGATATTGTGTCTGTGCTTGGTGAAAAAGTCAATGCAGTAGATTTGTGGGCAAAGAGTGAAGTATTTTGTACTGTTCAGATTAATGGGAGACCTGTAGAGCTCAAAGTTGATACTGGTTCAAACTGCAATGTTATATCAGCAGATGTGTTTGCTAGAGTAAAAGCTAGTGAGAAACTTGATTTCTCAAAGTGTGTGAAGCTTGTTGCTTATGGTAGCGAAGAAATTCAAACCGAAGGCTCAGTAGTGCTTTTATGTTATTCTGCTGGGCACAGTTATGACTTGCAGTTTTATGTGGTCAAGAGACACATGCAGTCATTATTAGGCCTCAATGACAGTTCGAAAATGGGACTGTTTTCATTTAATAATGAAGTCGACCATATAAGCATGTGTAACAACGAAAATTTCACACAAACTATTTGTTCTGATTATGCTGATATTTTTGAAGATGAACTAGACAAACTTCCAGCTGTGTTCTCCATGAAGTTAGACCATGAGGTAAACCAGTCATTAGACCAGCACAGAAAGTTCCAGTAGCCTTGCAAGGCAGAGTCTAAGCTGAGCTAGATAGAATGGTACATCTTGGAGTAATTTATCCAGTAGATGAACCAACTGAATGGCTATCCTAAATGGTGGTAGCTCATAACAAAAGCTCAGATGATATTAGAATATGTATTAATTCAAGAGATTTGAACAAAGCTCTAAAATGACCTCATCATCCAATGTGTACAGTCAAAGAAGCCACTGCCTTTATGCTAAATGCCACTGTTTTTTCTGTCTTAGATGCAAAAAGTTCATTTTGGCAAATTTTTCTTGATCGAAAAGCTTCCTTGCTAACCACTTTCAGTACACCATTTGGAAGGTACAGATTTTTGAGAATGCCATTTGGAATAAATTCTGCCAGTGAAGTCTTTCAACATGAGATGGAACAACTTTTTTCTGGCTATCCATGTGTTATTATAGTAGTGATATTCTTGTAGGAGGCAATGGTGAACTCAAACATGGTAGAAACCTCAGGAAAGCTCTAGAACACAATGGTAAACTTGAACATGATAGAAACCTCAGGAAAGTTCTAGAATGTGCTTGTGAAGTGAATCTTAAACTGAATCCTCAGAAATGTAAATAAAGGTTGCAAGAATTTACTTATGTGGGTCATTTGTTTACCATTTCAGGCTTACAACCAGATCCTTCTAAGCAAACCGCAATTCTTGAGATGCCAGCTCCAGACAATGTCGTAGCCTTAACATGTTTTCTTGGCATGGTCAACTATTTGGGCAAGTTCATTCCAAAATCTAAATGAGCTTACAACACTGCTAAGAGAGCTGACATGCAAAGATGTAACCTGGTCCTGGTCAGCACAATACCAAAGAGCATTTGATGTCCTGAAACAGAAAATTGCCAGTCCACCCACCTTAAGATATTATGATGTTCACAAACCAGTAACTCTTTCTTGTGATGCTTCACAGTTTGATCTTTGTGCAGTCATTCTTCAAGAGGGTAGACCAGTAGCCTATGCATCCAGAGCTCTTACTCAAACTGAGATGCAGTATGCTCAAATAGAAAAAGAGCTTTTGGAAGTTGTGTTTGCATGTTCAAAGTTCCATAATTATACTTATGGCTGGCCTATTCAAATCGAAACTGACCACCAACCTTTGGTCACTATTTTGAAAAAGCCAATGCACACAACTCTTGTGAGATTGCAATGTATGATGTTAAAATTGCAAAAGTACAATTTCCACTTGGCCTATACAAAAGGCAAACTTTTTTGTCTTTCTGATACTTTATCCCAATCACCCAGAAAAAACACGGAACAGCATGACAATGAGAAACCTGATTTTGAAATCATGGAAGTGAAAATTTTTTCTTCCACATGTCTTGATGAGCTTAGAGCTTACACAGCTTCAGATCCAGTTCTCTAGAAATTCAATTACTTTATCAGTCGAGGATGTCCGTCAAAGCAATTTTATTTACAAAAGTGATTGTTCCAACATCCTTGCAACAAGAGTATATTAAAATCTTGCATCATGGCCACCCAGGAACTGATTCTACCAAAGGAAATGTGAGAGGACTAGTACCTTGACAATGCTATAGAACACTTCAACTCTGTCTTCCTAGACATTCTAAACTCCCTTGCCCATCTTAGACACAAGTGGGTAAAAACTAATACAGCTCCTTGGCTATCCAAAGATACTAAGAAAACTTTGCACCAAAGGGACAAACTTTGGAAGCTCTACCAAAAAGATAAACTTCCCAGTACACTGCTCCAATACAAACAGCAACATAACCTAGCAAAACAGCTAATAACCAAGGTCAAAAAGTCCTACTACATCAAACTCCAGTCCAACAACAACAAAAACCCCAAGCAATTCTGGAAATCAATAAACTCACTGCTTAATCCAGGATCCAAAAATAATCCTTGTCCTGACACAAGCAAATTGGATCTTGATCTAGCATCTAATTTTAACTCATTCTTCTTAGAAACTATTTCTGACCTGACCAGGACCTTCCCCAACATTAACCCTCCAGCCTCTCTCTCTTCCTTATCCATCCCCACTAATAACTCTCCCCCCTTGTTCGACTTCAAACCTGCCTCTACTAACTCCATAAAAAGACTTCTATCCAAACTTAAACCATGCTCTAATGCTCCTGACAACATTCCCCCTGCCTTCCTAAAATGTGCTGCTGATGCCTTAGTTCTCCCAATCAGTATTATAATCAACAGATCTATTAAGGAATCTTACGTCTCCAAACTCTGGCACTCAGCCTATATTCTTCCCCTTCGTAAAGGATGCAAAAACACCAGCATCTCTAACTTCCACCCTATCGCTCTGCTCTCTCCAATCTCTAAAATCCTTGAAAAGTTCATTCACCTTCAACTTATGCCTTACCTGGCCCAAAACAATCTTCTTACATCTACACAACATGGTTTCCGCCCAGGTTATAGTACTATAACTGCTCTACTCTCTTTCTTAGAAACAGTCAGTATAGCCCGAGATCTGGACATCTAGTCTCTACTGTTCTGCTCGATCTGTCCAAAGCATTCTGCACTGTTTCACACAAACATCTTCTTTATCACCTCTCAAAGCTCTATCTCTCCCCAAACACTATATTCTGGTTCTCCAGTTACCTATCAGATAGAACACAGGCAGTCAAATGGAAGTACTCTACCTCTTCCTTCTTACCTACCCCAACTGTCGTACCACAGGGATCTATCCTAGGGCCCATGCTTTTCAATATCTTCATAAACAATTTTCATGCTGCCATTCCTGATTCCAAAATGATTCAATATGTAAATTATTCTACCTTAGTCTGCTCTGCCTCTAACCTCTCAGAATTGCTGTCTAAAACACAAACTGCCTTCTCAACCACCGAAAATTGGATGCGCCAAAACCACCTCTCTCTCAATGCAAACAAATCAAAAATTTTACTTTTCCCTCCTACAAAGTCATTCTCCTACAACAAAAATGCCTTCAAAGTGCTAAGTCAAACTAATTCAGCTATAGAAGTGGTTCCTTCCGCTAAACTACTTGGTATTAATATTGACGAACATCTCAAGTTCGATATCCATATTCAACAAAATATTAAGAAAACCCACCAAAAGCTAGGTATGCTGTATAGGAACAATCGCTTCCTCTCTTATACTACTAGGAATACTCTAGTCACCACTTATCTACTCCCTTCCTTATTATATGGAGCCCCCCTGCTAACTAACCTATCCTCCTCTATTTCCTCCAAACTAGAAAACTGGTATGATAAAATCTCAAAATTTGCTACCAAATCTAAACCTTCTACCCATCACTGCCTTACCCTAAGATCCCTAAAGGGGCTTGAACTCCCAAACTACTTAGACTTCCTCCAACTCACCAGTGCACACAGACTTGTATATCACCCAACTAAGTGTCCAGCGCTAACTAATATCCTCCCCCATTATACCCCCAATAGAACTCTCAGATCCGAGCAGCAAAACCTAATTGCTATCCCCAAACCCAAAAGTACAGCAGACCAACTTCTCCTCGCTGTCTCTCTAGGCAAAAAATGGAATTCCATTCCTCCCTCTCTAAGAACCATCCCAAACTTAGAAAACTTCAAAACTCAGCTTACCAAACACCTGGCCACAAAATGGAAATGCAATTGTCACCATCCAACCTAATCTTCCTTAGTCCATTCCCCTGGGGGGCTTCCCATTTTGGTTCCTAAGCCATCAACAACTCTCCTTCAGCTATGCTCCTGGGGGTTTTCCTCCTAAGGTTCCTAAGACCTCAATAACTCTCCTTCAGCTATGCTCCCACAAGCATTTTCTAAGCTCTCCCTTCTCCATTAGCTATCAATAACTATCAGTACAATAACAATAGCTATCGATAACCTCAATAACTCTCCTTCAGCTATGCTCCCACAAGCATTTTCTAAGCTCTCCCTTCTCCATTAGCTATCAATAACTATCAGTACAATAACAATAGCTATCGATAACCTCAATAACTCTCCTTCAGCTATGCTCCCACAAGCATTTTCTAAACTCTCCCTTCTCCATTAGCTATCAATAACTAACACTACAATAACAATAGCTATCGATAACCTCAATAACTCTCCTTCAGCTATGCTCCCACAAGCATTTTCTAAACTCTCCCTTCTCCATTAGCTATCAATAACTATCAGTACAATAACAATAGCTATCGATAACCTCAATAACTCTCCTTCAGCTATGCTCCCACAAGCATTTTCTAAGCTCTCCCTTCTTCATTAGCAATCAGTAACTATCAATACAATAACAATAGCTATCGATAACCTCAATAACTCTCCTTCAGCTATGCTCCCACAAGCATTTTCTAAGCTCTCCCTTCTTCATTAGCTATCAGTAACTATCAATACAATAACAATAGCTATCGATAACCTGAGTAACTCTCCTTCAGCTATGCTCCCACAAGCATTTTCTAAACTCTCCCTTCTCCATTAGCTATCAATAACTATCAGTACAATAACAATAGCTATCGATAACCTCAATAACTCTCCATCTGGTATGCTCCCACGAGCATTTTCTAAACTCTCCCTTCTCCATTAGCTATCAATAACTATCAATACAATAACAATAGCTATCGATAACCTCAATAACTCTCCTTCAGCTATGCTCCCACAAGCATTTTTTAAACTCTCCCTTCTCCATTAGCTATCAATAACTAACACTACAATAACAATAGCTATCGATAACCTCAATAACTCTCCTTCAGCTATGCTTCCACAAGCATTTTATAAACTCTCCCTTCTCCATTAGCTATCAATAACTATCAGTACAATAACAATAGCTATCGATAACCTCAATAACTCTCCGTCTGCTATGCTCCCACGAGCATTTTCTAAACTCTCCCTTCTCCATTAGCTATCAATAACTAACACTACAATAACAATAGCTATCAATAACCTCAGTAACTCTCCTTCAGCTATGCTCCCACAAGCATTTTCTTTGCTCTCCTTTCTCTACTAGCTGCTTATTTCTTATGGTTCGACATTGTAAATATTGTATATAGCCTTCCATTACTAATTTCTTTTCTGAAATTGTGCATGTATAGTGTATCCTCATTTTACTTAAAAGTATGTATATAAAACATCTTCTCTCCTAATATCTGAGTGTGCACACTAAAGAAAATGTATAAACAATAAGTCCACACTCAATGCTTTTCTGCCTTTTATGCATATTTTCAAGGTACTTACTTGTAACTCTTTCCATATTATGTAAGACTGACATCCGTGTATTTCTGTATGTTATCTGTATTATGTATCTTGGAGTTTTTCTCCCTGGGCCTCCACTGAAAATGGGTCACTCTGACCCAGTGGACTTCCCCGGTAATCAAACTGGAAATAAATAAATAAAATAAATGTTGGCCTTCTATGCAAAATATATTGAAAAGGAAATTTCAGCTTGCTCTATTTGTAATAGTACTAAACTGCATCAACAAAAAGAACCACTTCAGCTAAACCAGATTCCAGAACTACCTTGGTTGACAGTAGCTACAGATATTTTCAAGTGGAATGGTCAACATTTCTTGGTGCTAGTAGACTCTTTTCACATTGGTTCATTGATCTACACCCTAACTTAAAGTCCAGTACTGTCATTACGAAGTTGAAGAGACATTTTTTTGTCAGTGGTAGTCCGCACAAAGTCGTTTTTGACAATGGAGCACAGTATACAAGTCAGTAGTTCAAAAGATTTGCTGAAACATGGGACTTTGTTAATGTTACGAGTAGTCCTGAATACCCACAATCTAATGGCTTGGCTGAATGTGCAGTTCAAAGCGCAAAACAGCTGTTGGAGAAATACAAACAAAACAATACTGATGTTTTTCTTAATCTGCTTGATCTCAGAAACATTCCTCACTACAATTTACTTTCACCTGCTCAGAGACTTATGTCAAGACAAACCAGAACCACACTACCAATCAGTAAGAATTTGTTGATCTTGAGTGCTAAAAACAACAAAGCAGTAAAAGCTCAACTCCTAAAGAATCACTTGTCCCAAAAGTCCTACTATGACAAAACCAGCAAGCCTCTGAATCTATTAAAAGAAGGAGATATAGTGAGAATGCAGACAGCAAAAGGATTTGACTGAATAGGACTTGTGAAACATTTGTGTGAGGAACCAAGATATTACATCACTGAGTCACAAGGTACACAGGTGGAACTGGAAACATTTACTGCTGGTGTCTGAGCCATTGTTACAGTATCATGCATGTAATGGAGATTCTAATTCTCAGAGTGATTTGTCCAATGTTCCTGTTCCAGAGAACATTTCATAATCTGTGCCTGTTCCAGAAAGTATCCCTGAAAATCCTGAAGCAGAGCATTCCCCAGTGACTGTCCCTGTTGCTAAACCCAGTTCTGATTTTTACATTACGAGATCAGGTCGTATCTCAAGACCTAATCCTAGATACACGGCAATCTGGACATGATTGTTATTGTTTATATATGTCTGTATAATTTGCATGCTCATCTACTTGTCATTTCCATTTGCATGACAGAATAGACATAGAAGGAGGACGTAGATCACAGTGTGTGTTGTACCTTTGAGAGCTATTCCAGTCTATGGTCATGTGCATACAAGTACTGAGCACGTGCAAGTAAGAGTGTCATTTTGAGTGAGCAGCCAGACTGAAAGAATGTATGTGTGTAGCAGTCAGCCATTTAGTTAGTTCATTTAGGGTTTATGTTCCAATCATCTATCAAGATGTGTTTGTGTGTAATAAACAACTTAAACGAACACCCAAGCCTCATTGTCTTATTTGAATACACAAGATGAGCAACAGCAGGTACAGATAAAATGCTATTAGTTAATCTGAGACAATAGTGATGAAAACAGAAGTAGTGAACCAACCACCAGGACCGTTCAGCAAAATGTTCCTATAGCTCGAATAGCTAAAACCAATGATATTAAATCACCAAACTGTTGAGCAAAACTGTCCATACACTGCACGTAGGGCTACAATGCCTTCAATGATATGAAAAAAGATGCTACTCCGTCATAAAAATGAGCAATCTTTTAATGATGAACAGAAAAAATAAGCGCTTTCACGCGGTAAAACCACGCTTCTTCAGATTTCATTAATTCAATGTATAAGCCTAGTTACTTATACTGCCGAAGGCGGGAAAATCAGTCAATTAACAAACCACTTAATAAGTTAATCAAAATGTATACTTGTTGCTAAGCAACTATTACACTGTAAGCACATCAGCGTTATAAAAACATGAATATAAAAGGCATAAATAGGCACATAAACACACAGTATGAACATGAAAACATGCTGTATTTCTAAGCAAACTAATTTTATATTAAGATCCGCTTCATAAAACATAATTTAGGCTTGCATTCATGTCAACCTGGGAGCAGTGTTCAAAGGCTATACTCCTGAAAGACATATTTACACTGGAAAACCATAGCCAACAGACCCGAACATTAAGGGCATGATGATCGGAACAATCACATTGATCCGTCCGTTATGGTTAGAACTACAATTACTACTCCAATAAATACAGAATCATTTATCGGACGATGTTCATACAGTCTTAAGCCTGAATAATTTTTACATTAAATATGTTACTAGGTAACTATTCCACTGCAAACACATCCGCGTTAAATAAACGTGGATATGGAAGGCATAAGCAGGCACGTAAACATATAATATGAGCATGAAACCATACTATATTTCTAAACAAACTGATTTTATATTGGAATCCACTGCATAGAACGTTGTTTGGCTTCCATTCATATCAACCTAGAAACAATGTTCAAAGGCTGAACTCCTAAAAGATATATTAATACTAGAAAGCCATAACCAACCGATCCAAGCATTAATGACATAATTATCGGGACAGTCGCAGTGATCCGTCCGTTCTAAAGGGAGCTGTAGTTGCTTTCCCAATGAACATAGAACCATTAAACAGGCACTGTTCATACAAACTTAAGCTCAAATATTATTTGCATTAAAATATGCATACTAAAATATGTATAATAAGTGAAATCCCAAAGGATATAAAACTGAATAAAAACGGAAAACTTATTCCGTCTAAAGACAGACTTGTATACTATCTCAAACAGGAGAATTGAGCACATAAGCTAATCGAAAGTACCCAACAACCAATATTCCTGAAGAAATCACTCCTTAATCTAAAACATATCTATATAACAAGACATCTTAAATCAAAAGTCCTCGTAGTCACCAATTGCAAGCCATAATGTGAGTCATATCATCCTATCCTCACAGTTAGCCAGAGGCATCAATCATGACTACATCTAAATGAAATAGAAAATAACCTAGCCATACAGTGTATGACTAGTCTCAAACATCGTAATCAGGGATGATAGAAAAGGGCAAAAGATGCAAAAAATGCTATAATGTATGCTGCGAGTATCACTAAGATACAAATATCCAGATAAACACAGCTAAGAGCTGGATAAGGAGTGAATAAATAAAAACAGAATGAATGCAAATTAAAATATAGAAATACAAACCCACATATGTGTTATTTAGAACCTGGTCTGGTCTGGTCCTACTATGACAAAACCAGCAAGCCTCTGAATCTATTAAAAGAAGGAGATATAGTGAGAATGCAGACAGCAAAAGGATTTGACTGAATAGGACTTGTGAAACATTTGTGTGAGGAACCAAGATATTACATCACTGAGTCACAAGGTACACAGGTGGAACTGGAAACATTTACTACTGGTGTCTGAGCCATTGTTACAGTATCTTGCCTGTAATGGAGATTCTAATTCTCAGAGTGATTTGTCCAATGTTCCTGTTCCAGAGAACATTTCATAATCTGTGCCTGTTCCAGAAAGTATCCCTGAAAATCCTGAAGCAGAGCATTCCCCAGTGACTGTCCCTGTTGCTAAACCCAGTTCTGATTTTTACATTACGAGATCAGGTCGTATCTCAAGACCTAATCCTAGATACACGGCAATCTGGACATGATTGTTATTGTTTATATATGTCTGTATAATTTGCATGCTCATCTACTTGTCATTTCCATTTGCATGACAGAATAGACATAGAAGGAGGACGTAGATCACAGTGTGTGTTGTACCTTTGAGAGCTATTCCAGTCTATGGTCATGTGCATACAAGTACTGAGCACGTGCAAGTAAGAGTGTCATTTTGAGTGAGCAGCCAGACTGAAAGAATGTATGTGTGTAGCAGTCAGCCATTTAGTTAGTTCATTTAGGGTTTATGTTCCAATCATCTATCCAGATGTGTTTGTGTGTAATAAACAACTTAAACGAACACCCAAGCCTCATTGTCTTATTTGAATACACAAGATGAGCAACAGCAGGTACAGATAAAATGCTATTAGTTAATCTGAGACAAAGCAAATAATAAAATATAAAACTTTAGCCCTTCTAAACATTCATAAGAGGTGAGGATGTTATAATTTCAGGTGTGGGGGGTAAAGGTCTGGTATTATCTAAACATTTCCCTAGAAAAATGTACAGAAAGAGTGAGATAGCTTATGGATGCAGTGATACAGGAATAAACCAGACAAATAGTAAGTCATTGTTGATAACTGGACTGTTGACAAGAGACTACTGCAAAGCACTTGCCCATCTTGGGAATGGAACATTCTCAGCTAAGAAAGAATGTGCAGGTAAGCAGAGAATTCCCATAATTACTGTAAAGCAAACTAAATATCTAAGTTATAATTACCATACAGGAGGTAAAACTGACCATTACTAATTTAGTGTCTGGCAAAGTGCCAGGCATCGATGACCTCACACTTGATTTCTATAAAGCCTTAAAAGATGATGTAGCACCTATGTTATTACAAGAATTTCTGACCATGGAACAGCAGAGTAGCTTTTCAGAAAAGTCTCATAGGGCAAAAGTTAAGAAGATTCCTAAGCCAGGCAAAGACCATCTAAATCCCTGAAAGTATAGACAAATATTGTTCCATTTAGACTTGAAATATATGCAACAATCTGGGCTAATTGGCTAGAAAAAATACTTTCTTCATGAATACCCTGTAATCATCAGGGGTTTATCAAAGGCAGAATGAGAGAACCAGACTTGGTCGGAGTTCTGATGAATGTATAAAAATGTGCCACATGTAAAGAATTGCCTACTAATTCTATTCTTGTCAGCTTCCAAAATTAATTTAGAAAGTAGACTGGGAATTAGGACTTCAAAATAATTGTATAAGGAAAGTACTGTTGTTAGATACAAATTCTTCATCTTTAGTTTGTGTTAAAAATGTGGTTTCAGAACTGTTTACTGTTGCCAGTGGCATCAGACACGTGGGCCCATTATCATCCTCCCTATTTATTTTGATAGCATTTGTTCTTGCTAAAGTTGTACTGACATATCAGAGGAAACTCGTATACCATTGCTATCAAATCTCTTATGTATATGGTGTACAGACAATTGTATCATCTGGTTTAATAACTCAGAGCTTCCTTATGATCTACAGAAATGGAGTTGTGGCAGTTTGCAAGACTAAAATACTTCCACTGCCAGAATCTGCTTATACAGTCTTTTCAAAAAGACAGACCCAGGGATTCATTAAACCCTATCACATCGCATTAATGGCCATGGTAAAAAAAAGCTGTTAAGATGATGTGGTATTTTGTGATTCATAGACACAATAGCAGCAATGAGGAAAGACTTAATTATCAGCTAATTAGCATGTCTATGAATCTCTGATAACTACTCCAAAGTACAGATCAGCACTTCCCATGTGTAGATCAGAGCGTGTGTATGTACCTTTAAGAAGCATTTCCAGATGTAGCACATGCATATAAATACAGAGCACGTGCAGGTAGCAGTGCAATTTTGAGAGAGCAGCCAGGGTGTTAACATGTGTGAGTGTGGTAGTCAGTTTATAAGTTTATTTAAGTTTAAGTTACAAAGCCTCATTCCTGATGTGTTTGTGTGTAATAAAGCTGCTTGAACTGAACCCACAATCGCTTGACTGTTTTATCCTGACCAGATCAGTGACATGGTGTCAGAACAGGGATTTAGAGACCAACTTCTTCAAGCCATGAGGTGTAGAGTTGAAGGTGAAGGCAGATTGAGCTGGTTGAGTGAAACAGAGCACAGACAAACAAAAAAGGGCCAGAAATGAGCTAAAGGTAAAGAAAACTGCACAAATTATTTATTTGGCAAAGAAAATTAAATAGAGCATTTGTAAGGCATGCAAACAAAGTCCAGGAAGCAGGTGTAGAACAGCTAAACATACTGGTGAACCAACACAAAATTAAATCCAATTAACAAAAAGGCACAGCACGGCCATCCATGTAAAACAAGGTTTATTACTTCATTTGTAAGGCACAAAACACATTATTAAACAAAAGAGTAGCACAAAACATATTATTAATCAAATGAAAGACAACACATTAATTAAACAAAATGTTCACAATTAATTAAACAAAATGTTCACAACCACAATATTTGATAAAACTAGCAGAACTATTCATATGGGGATTAGAATAACTTTGGTTTGCATAATAATGAGCATGTTTAAAGTAAAACAGGCACAAGAAAAATATAATGATCATGATAGATTAAACGGGAATAATAAGTACAATAATAGGGCAAATTAAGCTTAAAGAGCAAGGCGACTGCATGTTTTTAGTAAAAGACCATGGGGGGATTCAGTAATCCTCCGTGTAGGATGAACGAAGTCCTACTCGAAGACTGCCGTCTAAGAGTTAGACGTCAGCGCATCATGCATATACATGAGGGCTACTGACTCAACTCCCAGGCTAACATGGAGCATGTAGGAGTGCAGGGGGCTTGACAGACTGCCAAGCAGTCCAAATATCCACGCCCCTGCAAGTGCCTAACTCTGCAAATGTCAGCAGATATGAGCGAGTCCGCTCAAATGTGTATACCCCCAACACTACACTCCCCCACATTAAAAAGCCCTGTATAAATTAAATAAAATGTAAAACTATTTTTTTTTTATTATTCACCATATAGCTGCCCGTATTTGTGCATGTGTGCATGGGTGTGCCCATTGCTTAGGTACAGTCAGCAGTTTAGACAACGAAGAGGATAATAAACAACTTATATGCAAATTAAGCCAAATAGCAACAGTGTATTGGTAGAGCCTTCGCACAAAGAGGAGGCATTCCCGGTTCGAATCCCACCACTCCCCTCTCCTTTTCCACTAGGAAATCCGTGCATAAAAATAAATCCTGACATTTACCTTTTAAATTATATTAAAAAGCATTGAAATGGCCTATGTAGTAGTGAGCGATATTTTAAATATATATAAGAAAGTGAAACGGTCATGCACAATAATGAATGTATAAGTAACCTATCTTAAGCAATGTGAAGCACTGCTAAGCAACGTTTACCAGTATTAAGCACAGTTAAGAATAATTGCCCATAGCTAAGCACTGCTTTAACTACCACAATATAATTGCCCATAGCTAAGCACTGCTTTAACTAGCACAATAACTTTGTGCGGAGCTGTGCATCGCACCAACTAGCGAAAACCAAACATGTTTGCGCGGAGGTGCGCACCGTGCTAACTAGCGCAAAGTCGGGCAACGTAGGGCAACGTTGGGCAAAGTTGAGCAAAGTCGGCTAAACACAGCCACACCCCCTACTAGTCAGGCCAGTAGTAAAATAAAAAAAGCAATGACGGGTCTCGAACCCAGGATAGTGTGCACCATAATCACAGTATTAATCCACTAAGCCATGACAGCATTTGATGTTCATGGGCTGTCAACACACATATACATATGAATCAAAGTTTACACAGTGCTAAGCAGGTGTGCACTCAGTTGAGAACTTTCAAATCCAGCCAATCACAAATAAGTGTGGGAAATGAGGCATATATAAGCTCCATAGGCGGGAATACTCACCATAACTGGTTGCAGCTCCCATCTGCAGGCAGCAATGGCTGGTGTTGGAGAGGGCTCTCGCTTCTGAGCGCAACGGTGGGGCATTGAGGAGTCACTCCTGCAGGGCCAGTTCCAGGGCACAGAATACAAAGCAGAGACCTGGAACCATCTTGTACATGAACTCTCCAGTGCCACAGGCGTCCCTCAGACTGGTGAGCAGGTCAGACATCACCATGCAGACCTGAAGAGACACAAGCAGGACCTACTGAACCAATGGATACAGGAGGCCGGTGGGATGCAAAATGCCCCACCACTGAGTAGGTAGCCATGGACTGAAGTATGTAAAAATTGCTAGTGTAGTCGATAGTATGGATAGGAATATGTCTCAATATCACTTCATTTACTTCACAGCTGCAGGTGTCTGTACTGTGAATCAGCAAGCCTATGCAGATAGGCTGCTAAGGCTGCACCACCAGGCAGGTTAGTAATTGTTCTGCATGTACTGTTTTATAAAATAAGTGGGAGAGCCTGGCTAAAAGTGTCTCAGCCCAATAATAAAGGTATAATAAGGCTTGAATAACGTCTCTGCATGTATTGTTATATAGAATAAGTGAGAGAGCCAGAAATAGTGCTGTAAACCATAAATGAAGGTATAATACATCCTGAATAAGATGTCTGCATGCACTGTAATAACAAATAAATGAGAGAGCCACTAAAAACATGTGTAATGTAATTGATAAAGGTATAACAGCTGTAGTGTGTCCATGTCACTTTCTTTGAAATGTTGATGCACTCTTGCAGTATAGAAATAGTAGTGTTGTATTAAGCGCTGTCAACCCACACTTGGGTAGGCCCATAGAAAGAGTACGAAAGGGAGTGGCAGTATCTCTTAAGCATATATACAGTCCTCAGCTATAGTTTCAAGGCTGGCATGTATAGGTAAATCTAGCACATGAGTAGCTTGTAATTGTGTGCACCGGAAATGTCAGTGTGCTGCTAAAAATGTAGGGGGCTGTTAAAATTTAACTGGTAATGTCACCTGAACACATCCAGATATGTAGACATATGAATATAAATAAAATATATAAATACGTAGCAGTAACATCTGCATCCTGGACAGTTTGTATATTAGATACAGGTCAGGTACATAATGAACTAGCAAAACACATCCCACAATGCACTGGACATTGCCTAGTGTAATAATACATGTACTGGATATATACCTGCAGTCAATAGGAATGTAGTGTAAACTATAAGTTCATATAACTTGTTAATGGAGGTATCTTTTTACACCCTACTGTATGTGCATAAACAATCAATTCCACACCTCAATGGGTATGTGTAATCTCATAACATTTGTTAGGACATATGTCCTATTGGTTCATAAATATCTGCATAACTTTGATGCATGTGCCCTGTTCAAACACCACAATCCTGGTGGCCTGTTGCCACCATTCATTCCTGCATGCTGTTGGAATGTCCACTATCATTCAATATATGCATGTGTTATGCTTGCGGTTCAACTGTTGGAACTCTGGTGTGTTGGGTTAATGGGAATATTACTGCATGCTGTTACAACTAATTTGGAATGCTGTTGGCTATATTGTCATTAAATTCACCTAAACACAGAACGTATGGGAAGGCCGGTCCCAGCGGACCCATCTGTCCCACCTCAGCTGGCGATGGCACCTGGCACCAGCAGGTCTGGTGCCCAGCCCGGGACCTCCTCCTCCATTGGCCCTGTGCCACCTTTGGGTGGAAGCACTGCAGGAGACGGGGCTCATCCCCCCCGTGCAAGCGTGGCCGGAGGAGGGCCACCTGTCACCCTCCGAAGGGTCCTGGCTGTGGTGCGTAGGGAGATCCAGCGTTCAGTCGCTGATCCCCTACGCCAGCTCTAGACAAGAGTGGTGTGACTCACGGGTGAGCCTGCCCCGCCTACGCAGCTCCCAGCACAGCCACCCTCCAGGCTGTGAAGGTGCAGTGGTGACTGCCCATGGGTGGGGATCTCAGTTCCACATTTGCCATCTGTGGGTTCATGGGCATGCGATTTCCAAACATCCTTCCCCGTCAATTGTGTTCACCCACCCCATGTGTCATATTCCTCCCCTGTATGCATCTTGTTTGTCTTGTCTGTTTACCTCCCCAACCTACCTCCCAAAACATACCTACTTCCCCTACCCCACATTCCACTCTCACCTGAAAAAAATGGGCAATCTGCTCCCGCAAAAAAATTACGCTCCATACACAGCTGCCCATTTTGCACAGATGTCCGCAGGACACAGAAACTGAAATTCAATTGGCAGTACAACACACTTTGTTGTCCTCACCCCTCTCTCAGGGGTGGAAGGTTTCAAAATTCCCTCCAAATTACTAGTATATACACAGCTGTTGCTGTTAAAGAAATGGGCAGCTATGGACATTCCCTACACCCGTCCTGCACATCCCGAGCTGTTTTCCCTACTGTATTTCCCTCTTTGTGCCCCATTTTTCACCACTTTCCTATCTCCCCACTTTCTTTTCTTTCAAAGAAATGAGCACGGGGGTTAGCGAGAGTAAGCACGTTTAAGCAGCATTAAGCGGGTTTGAGTGAGTGAGTGTGCGCATGTGTGCGCGCTTAGCTAAGTATTGCTAAGCATCATGCAAACCCACGCAAACCTGCTTACAACTGCTTAAAAGTGCCTTAGTCACCCTGCATATGAGGGGCCTTATTCTGCTCAGCAGCAAAATAAAACACCACTGTCAGTCTCAAACCACAGACCTTGGACACACTAAACTGCATAAAGTACCACTAGGCCACAATAGATATACAGCAGGATGTTGCTGAAATATATATATCATGCATCAGAATGTGTGAATGTAAAGGAAAGATAGGAATGCCATAACACAAAACCTGTTCTGTGGAACTTTACCAGCAGTTGTTGTGGAATTGCATTACATGACTGTGATAACAGAACCAGACATTCTAGCAGTAAATACTGTTACAGCAGCACTTCACAACCCCCACACAGTATCATAGCAGGACAATCCCCACCCAAACGTACACAATACCAGTGTGTTCAAGGTACAGCAAGGATGTATGTAGGCATACTCAGTACTGGAATTGTCCAGTCTCATGAGCATCCTATGATAATGTCAACAAAATAAAAAGCACAAACAGTGCCGAAGTGAGTACATTAATATCCACATTATAGCTGTTCCCAAACAGTTCATGTGCCAAATTAAAACATCTCAATTTCTACATATATATGGCAGCTAATTGTAGAAGTTGTAAAGAAACTCCACACTCCCATGTATCTTGTGTTAGCATTTCTAGGGGTGAGTACAATTCTACACTGTCAACTGTGTACTGGAAGAGGCAACATTCAGGTCTGAGTACAACATACAAATAACTGGCTACACCCTTAGCAACAGTTAGAAGAAGTATACCAACCTTCTGAGTTACACAACGGTGTCCACAGCAAACAAGCATGGTCCCCACTCTGGAATTCTGAAAGGGCTACGCCTACCTGACCTAGCAATTTATAGCACTGGATTGCTATGACAGTGAGTACTGCAAGTACCACACAGCATTCTGCATGCAATTGCCAAATGGTGGCCACCAATTGATACAGAGGCCATCACATGCACATGTGCAGATACCTATAAAAGCAGTCTGTACTTGCTGTCCACACATGCAATCATTCCATTGCAGGTACGGAGGGAGAGAGAGAAAAAAAAAAAAAAGAAAAGAAAAAGTGAGGTAAAGTAAAGAAATATAACAAAAAGAATATATTGAAAAAAACAGTATACTGACAAAAGAAATTGTATTGAAAAAATATATTGAAACGAAAATATATTGAAATATATAATTGAAATAAAATATATTGAAAAATAAATTGAAAAATAAATATATAGAAAAAAAAAACTGAACAAAAAATATATTGAAAAAAAAATTGAAAACCAATATATTCTGAAATATAAATAAAAAAAAACATCTTGAACAGTAAACGAGATATTGACAGCAAAACGTATATTGCTAAAAGAAGTATACCAGGATATACAGCAACATATACGAACATATACAAAGGAAAGGTATGTAACAGCTATGTATTTACTAGAATGTAGTAGATGTTTATGAAGGGTACTCTATATAGTTTGAATCATTCATATGTGGCAGCAGTACGTATCGATGCACAGATGCCCTGCATAACCACTGGCATGGGTAAATGAGTGTGTTGCTGTGTGCAGTGGGATGTGATGGTGACATATGTAGTTCAGCATTAAATGTCAAACATCTGATCCATGTTATCTGTGTTCTGTACAGTAGTGTGTACAATGTCTGTTTGGAGTAGTAGCCCATACGGTTATGCAAACATGGATGTGACAGAGTAACAAATGCATGATAGTCATATTAATGTGTAGCTTAGCATTGGCAACAGCTGTACCAGGCTAGTATGCTAATTCAGCATTAGCAGCTATGTATACACCCTCTAATATTACTGTGTGCTCACATGTGACACCTGTTCATGTTGCAGCAAGGCCCACCAGGTCAGCAGTGAGGTACATGTACTTACAACAGTGTGGTCCTTGTGTGTGTATGGCACACACATACGGAGGGAACTGTCCGTGTCAGATATATTAGCATCTGTACATGTGCATTGAGCAAGGGACATACAGCAACTGTTTGTAAAAGGTGGATATATATATATATATATATATATATATATATATATATTGTTGAAGGTTGTTATGTGCATATTTTTATGTAGGTTGTAGTGTGTGGCAGACCAGACAGCATATAGTGCTGGTATATGACATGTGGTGGTTAAACGCTGTGGGTATGGTTCATCAGGTTTGCAGTGTTGCAGCCAGTGAGGCCTGCTAAAGCTACATGGGCTGAGACCACCTTCAACGCATTCTGCACAACACTGTGCAATGTTATGACATAACTGTATACGTCACAACCTTCCCATACTTGCTATACCCACCATGACAGGTGGACTGTATAAGTGCCTATATGCATATCTATATGTACAGCAATGGATGTTCATATGTATGTGTGTGTATATATATATATATATATATATATATATATATATATATATATATACATACATACATATATATATATATATATATATATATATATAGAGAGAGAGAGAGAGAGACAGGGTCATAATTACTGCAACAGATGCCTGGTGACAAAGCCATGGACTCAAGCTCAATGTTGACACTGTATTGGCATCCCTCCTTGCAAAGACGCAGTACCCATGAACTACCACATAGGTGGTAGTCTACCTAACACTGAAGGTGTGATAAGAGACCATGGGACACAGGTGGACAGTAGTCCCCCCTTTGATAGTCACAGTGCCACACTAGTCATGTAATCCATCTACGTGGCACACGTCATCACAAAAGGTGTGTCATCCATGGCAAAATAGGTCAGTGTTCCCCTCTACTCCACACACATAAAACCCAGTATAGACGACAATGCCCCATGTGGTATGTACCTCACAAGACATCTACAGCAAGTGGAAAGGACACAGACATACCTAACAAAGAGTTATACCGGCGTCAAACAGATGCCCTATGCAGACCATCCCACAAACCCACAACTAGACTATGTCGCATATCGCCTACCCAGAGGTGACCTCTGCCTGACATACTAAACTATGTCAAACCCAGATCTGTTGGACATGCTCCACGTAAATAGATCACAATCTGTACGAGCTACATGCTCTAGGGACCCAAACCCTTTGACCACAATAAACAGCACATGCTGGAGGGATAGATTCCTATCTCAGAGACATCCCATACTCTGGAACTAACCAACTATCCATAGTAAACAAAACCCCTAATTAGCAGTCATCATAAATAATCCTGGAGATTGTATGGGAGATAATGAATACACCCAGGCAATCACCTCAGTGTCCCTGCTTGACTGGGCCACGTGTAATTTAAATACCTGTGTGTCAGAGGCCAGGGTAGCGTATGGCTAGAGTTCTATAGGCCCTAGGGCCAATAGCCTCTTACCTACCTATGAAGTGCTACACACCCACATGTACTTGTTGCAATAATCGGTATGTGAGGTTGACTGAGTGAGATGGTGAATGTGTTGGTGAATGTGTCAGAGTTCGGTATATGTGTGATAGCTTAGTGGCAAACTGTTTCAGTCATGGTATTATGTGTCCTAGCTGTGATCCCAGCAAAAGATGTGTATGTTATTGGTAGGCAGAAAAAGCAGTATGCCATACAGTCTGATGTAGTCCCTTGTTGACGACTGGGGTGTCCCATTGTAGGCTAAAGCAGTACATGTATGCTTACTGTGTGTTACTGCTGGTGAATCCAACTCCTGTATGAACTGTAGTACTACCTGAAGCTGTATGCCTAAACAGCACAGTATGGTGTACGTGAAAATTTATTGGAACCACTGTTATGTGTGTTCCCTGTAGTCCTCACAGATTACATACCTCAGGCATAAGGTCTGGTAATTACTGACACACAGTACTGTAAGGTACACAGGTAAAGGTCACCTGGGTTGCCATACCTTTGTGTCAGTTATGTATGTCTGCTGTGTATGTGGGTATGCCTGTACCATGTCCTCGGTCATATGTGTGTTACAGGATATAACTGTGTATCTAGCAACATGGATAGTCTAGTACAGCAGTATGCTACCTATATCAATGAATGTGCACATATGTTAGGCAGGGGTCCGCCATCAACAACTAGTGTGGTATACTGGTAATACTGTCAGTGGATTTTACATTCATTGCAATGGATTACATATTTCATGATGCATTAGCATGATATATACCTCCTGTGGCTAGGTGGTACATTGTGTCACATACAGTGTGCCATGTACTGTTGTATAGTCTTACAAACTGTTATAAATTAGTTGCTGTGCAAAACATGGTTTGATATATAGAGTGTGCCAGGCACTGTCAGGTATCTGTGTGTTGAGAACTGATATGTGGTATTGAAAGTGTTTATCTTCTGACAGCCAATAGGTTGCTATATATATGCAGTTAATTTATATCTGTACTTTAGAATGTTATGTGTACCACATGACTTGCTCACACATATTAATTGTCTTCCAGGGTAATGTCCCACCACCGTAACCCAGCATATAGCACGGCCGAGGAGGAAGCGATCACAGCGAGCCTGGTGCAGCACTATGCACTGCTGTTCTCCAGAACCAGCCAGGACCAGCATGAGTGGGCTGCGCTGTGGCAAGACCTTGTCCGTAGAGTAAATGACATAGGTATGCATAACCGGACATATGAGCAGGTACGCCATCACTGCAGTGATTTTAATTAGACATGTCCGGTAGCGTGCGTCTGATATCCGCAGACAACAGCTTGCCACAGGTGGGGGGGTAGCCATCCATATCCCCCCTCACCAGAGTGGAGGAGCTGCTCCTGAGCAAGGTGGCTCCTGGCCAACAACAACCACAACAATTGACATGTATCATCATGGAGGCCGGAGCCACCCAGCAAGTTGACATGGAGCGTGCAGGTAACATGGCATAGCTGTAGAATACTGTTACCTCTAGTGGTAGAGCATTCTTATGTGAGACGTGTACTGTGTAGTTAGACGATGTGGTTCCTAGTGTTGTGCAATACTAATAATTAGAAACATAATCTGTAGGTCTGTGACTGTCCACTGTTGTACTACTGTAAGATTGCAAACACACAGTAGCAATGCCAAAGTTGTTGCCACTGACAAAGTGTCTGATATCCTTCTGGGTCCCTCTGGTGTGACAGCAAGGCAGCAGAGCCATGCTGGTGAGTGTTTTATACCTTTAATATTGCTAATTAGATGTGCATGTCATAGGTGAGGTGTAGGCTATGTACACGTAACTCACCTACACATACTGCATGCTGTGCATGTTTGCTGTGAGACTATGCACATCCTAGTAATGTGGGTAGCTGCCTAAAACACATACAATACACAGAGCATCCCACACATTTGTGGCAACACTGTAGTGGACATCGGATAGGCAGAGTCGATACACATGCACACAACATACACACCTTTGACATACACAGTACACGTTAACATGCTACACATGGCGTATTCAGACACCTGCTGTAAGGTCACACTACAGTATCCCAAACTTCATCCACACAGCACACTTAATATACCTGATGGGTAGATACCTCACATGTGGCTGTGCAACACTCTTCAACACATAACACATTCATGTTAGGCAATGCCCCCTATTGGGCACCTCACAAACCCATGTAACAACTGGCCATGAAATGGTGAATGTAGCCATGGTACTGCAGTTCAGGTACAGCATGCTATGTGCTGGTCTGGCACACATGAGTAGCCTTGAGTGACCACATGATGTGCATGATGATGGGTCATGGTACTACACCCCATCCAGTTACAGTGGCGACAGTAATACACATATCATGAATTGCTATGCACCTTAATGTTGTGTGTGTGCAGACATATGCACCTATATGCAATATGCATAGCAATCCCCATTTGTAGAAAGTGACACACATATGTCTTGTAATGCTATGGGGTGTATAGGTCACATGACACGCATTGTGTATGTGTGATGTTTCATGTTGCAGTTGTGCGGTAGCATGCCATGTCATGGCGGGCACTGGCATGTCCACAATATGTACTACACTCACCATAACCACTGTACAATGGCTATATTGAGCAATGGTATTCCATCAGGTATACATGCACCACTCATCCTGTGTGTATACATAGCATGCATGTGCTACACTTGTGTCCACAATCATCTGCTAAAGACACAGATGCTGTAATCAGAAATGGATATCTATGTGACACACTGATACACATCCAGCCATGGTATGCATACCTGTGACTGATGGTGCACAGGACATTGCAGGGCTTTTAATACCTGCACAGCAACGTTGTGTCCATGTACACATTGCGTTCCAGGGTGAGGCCATTCACTGAACAAAACACACATGCATCAAGGCCATGTATACTGTTATTAGCAATGGCTGTCTACACTCACACTACATGCTGCTGAGCAACATATGTCCTGCGTGCTGTCACATTTGATATAAATGTTTGGCTTGAGATACTGTACCCCAACATCACACGCTATTGAGTATGTTCGGGATTGCTGGTGGTGTGTGCATGTGTGTGTGTGTGTGTGTGTGTGTGTGTGTGTGTGTGTGTGTGTGTGTGTGTATGTGTGTGTGTGCGTGTGTGTCTGTGTGTGTACTAGTGAGGAGTGTATTTGTGCGCATGTGTGCATGTGTGCGTGTGTTCATGTGTGCATGTGTTCGTGTGCATGTGTGCATGTGTTCATGTGTGCATGTGTGCTGACATCATCTACAGGTTGTAAAGTGTGTTTCCTGTCTCCCTCTCACATGTGCTGATACTGGGCTGGTTCAATGCAGCAGGGAAACTGATGTCACTGAGCATGATAGTGACAATGATGATAGGTGTGTTGAGGCACAGGCATGTTTGCCAGGGTCTATAGTTGGGCCACCAATTGACACTACACAAATGTCCACCCCATCCATGCACACAGTCATACTGCCAATACATCCATCACCAATGCCCTTAGCAGAGGGACAGTGTACAGCCGGCATTGGCCAGGACAGTGTGGTATCCATGGCACATGCATCCCAACACAGCAGTCATACCCAGATGTCTGGAAGGGTACCACATAGGCAGATGTCCAGGGGTTCTCATTGAAGCACTGCAGCCCATCATGCCACTGGCAGATGTGCCACAGGTCTCAGTACCTCACACATGTTTCAGGCTGTCATGGAGGCACAGGCACATATGGAATGGTACACCAGACAGGGACTTAGGGCACAGAGGGCATATAACACCGCCATAATCCATGACCTAGCTGGTGCCATCCGCAATTACACTGAGGTCACCGATAGACATTGGGGAGAGACACTAGATGCCCTCCGCAATGTCATGTCCATGTGTCAGGACAGTGCAGGATGGTTGAGTCATCGACATGGATGTAAGCCAGCAACATCAGCAGCTGGCTGTCGCTGCAGACATCCCTCAAGCAACAGCCACTCTCATAGTGCCAGTACCAACCCCAGCAATGTTGAGGGTGGGCTGTCCATAGAACGTCCTAGAAGACCATGTGCACGTGGCTCTGGACAGACCCAGCAGGGACCTGGGTCCAGTGTACATCCATCTATCTCTGGGGATAGTACCCAGTCTGGCTTGGTACCTGATAGTGTCAGTAGCACCCCTGCAAGGCACAGGTACCATATCCGTGGCCAGAGACAGTGATCTGTGAAGCCTCGCAGGTACAGTCTGTGGCTGTCCCACAAGTACCCATATGTGGCAGCCACATGGTGGAACTGTGTGCATGCAGACACACACACACACACACACATATAATCCAGACAACTAGGGCTAACACATACCCACAAACATTACATCAACATTGGCCCATACCATTATTCTTGCCCCTCACACACACACACACACACACACACACACACACACACACACACACACATACATGTCGATTGAATGGCTCACTGTAGGCCTCTGGCAGACCAACAACACACCCTGTGCATATGATGAAACCTGTGCCACCTCCTGTCATCTGTAACATTGATGCAGGAACAGGCTACCATGGTGGTGATGCACAGGGTGTCTTTATAGCAGAATAGCAATGTTAGCATGTTGTCAACAGTTGTAGGTGTAGCTGAGCAGGCATGATGCATTAAAGCTATGATTGTCATTGTAGTGTTGTTTACAGCAGTGTTAATTCCAGTTGTATATTGTCTGCCCACTTGCCACTTGGCTGATGTGTGCAGTATTGGCAGCATGTGTTAGAGAGTGGACAGTATGTGTGGGATGTGTGTAGCACATATTTGCAGGTGTACAGTTGTGGAAATTGTGGAAGTGCACTGTCTGCATGTACGTGCATAGTGGACACATGAGCAGGGTGACATGCTCTGTATTACACAGTAACACTCCATAGTGTCTATTGGTGGCCAGTATGCATTGTACTACACACATTTTGGAACCTGACTACACATGTGTGTATGACATGGTTTGACACTGTGCTGTGGGTGATACTGTTACTATCTGTCATTGTTTTGCATTCTGGTAGTATACATGACTGCAACAGCCTGACCATAACCAATCATTAGCAGATGTCCTGATAACTGACATGCACACAGATGTAGGACACACAGCAACATTTGGATCCTTCAGGTACTATACTATGCCAGTAACCAGTGGTATTCAGCTGCACCCATTACTGAGACCACTCCTGTTCGGCATATGGCTCTCTTAGGTACAAGCAATCACAGTAGGGATATGTCTGTCCACATGTACTAATGCATACTGTGGCCTATACTGCATTCTATAGGTGACACACACATCCTCCACAAGGGTATCATACAGACAGATACCTGTTGTCAAACCCATGCTGTAAAGCTATAGGCAAAACTAAGCATAGTCATCCACCTTTACGGAACATAGTATCCCCACACTACCACAAAG
This sequence comes from Protopterus annectens, assembly GCF_019279795.1. NCBI lineage: Eukaryota > Metazoa > Chordata > Ceratodontiformes > Protopteridae > Protopterus > Protopterus annectens. The sequence continues at coordinate 1,495,191,302 of NC_056746.1, forward strand.
GTAGTAGCCACCAACATCATGAACAGGTACCGATGTGTACATGCAACCTAGTGTTACGTCATCCCTCCTTTGATAATCACATTCCCTAAGGTATTTTGGAATCCCTCGGTGGATCACATAAGCAATCAGGGGTCTGCATGCGTGTCCACAAAGGTTGCTGTACACCTATAATGCATAGTCATCATTGACAGACTCTGCTGCGTTTGAACAGGTCTGATACATACCTCGGCCATAAACCCTCACACACACAATTCAATAGAAACCGTAATGAGTGTGTGTGACACGGATGACCTAGGCCAGGCATCACTGCAGTGGCTGGCTGGCCTTGTCACAGGCATACGGATGTGACCTAAGGTCTGTGAAGCAGCAGCACAGTTTGGCAAAGATGCCAACTGTGTACTTGGATAAAGCAGGTTTCCCACACATGCAATACTTGGGGTAACATGTACGTATATGTATTTGCCTCATAGCTACTTCACATGTGCAATGCCTACTGTAATGTCATATGGTAGTAAAAGCAAAACCCCCAACACATTACCCAACACTGTCACACATGTAGAGAATACACACTCACCAAGTGCAGGATTCAAACCCCTACCTAACTAATTCATGATACTAGCGGAGTACACATCAACACATCGTGCTGTACACATTACTGGGAAGTACCTTTTCCACAGGTATATTTGTAGGATGGTGACATATTTGTAGAACAAAGTACAGAAGGAATCACCACTGGAAAGCACACCTCTGTTGTAGTCCTAAAACGTCTTTTATTGTAGTGCAAATAACATGAAATAAGCGCTTTCGTGTAGAAAAACTACGCTTCTTCAGATGTAATTTACTAAGAAGAACTCATTGTTTTATACAAGCTTTTGGCGCTCAAACTAAAACCAATCGTCCAATTAAGCTAAATACATTGTTAATCATTTAAAGTGCTCAATTCAACTTTAGTTACTATTAGTAACTAAAAAATAAAGATAGAGTGAATGGAAAACATTATATGATATTACTATAAATGTTGCTATAAAAGTTTTTTTGTATTCCAACGTATTCTGCAACTTATTTCAACAAATATTATACAACCATCAGTTTTGAAAGTTTTTCATTTCATCGTTAATACAAGATTTTAAAACTCACGAAGACTTTTAAAAACACATTCTGTATGCAATAAATGTAATTAATAACATGGTCTGTAAGATTCATATATTCTAATAAAATAATTCTGTGTACTAATATATATAATATAATTATAAAAGAGACCTGTATAATAAACTGTCATAAATATATTACTAAAGTATATTATTCTAGACAACAAAAACATGTTTGTAAAAACATATTTATAAGAATTCCTTTACAAAAGTTTTTTAACTAATGGTGCCCAGATTTTTGCAGAATTTATATTTCTATGTTCACAATTAAACTATATATAAAATTCTATTAGGTTAAGAAAATGTTATCCTCTAAATAGTATATTAGAAAATATATATATATATAAAAATGCAATTTGTTAGTACTATAAAATGTTTTCTAATGAATATTTTCTAATAAATATAGAATATAGGATATAAAATATTTTCTTAAAAAATTAATTAATTAAAATTATATGTAGTTTTTATAAATATTTTCAGTGAACAATGTTTATTATATAATGTGCATATATTTAAAATATAAACTAAATTCTGTGATATTTATTTCTATTATTTATTAATTTATGGCTTTCTATTATTTAATACAGGTTTCACAGATACGAACTGATTAATACCTGGTTTTATGTGTGCTCTTAAAGTCAATATCCATTTCAGTTCCATGTTAGGCAAATGATTCATTTTATCACCTCCTCTTGAATTTGGTGTAACTAATTGTAGAACCCTGAAACTGAATTTATGAGTATTGTTGTCCTGTACATGTTTGGCTAAGGCATTTTGTTCATTCCCTTTCCTTATGTCATATAGATGGTTATATACCCTATCTCTTAACCTTCTTTTGGTTAGACCAACATAAAATGCCTGACAGTCATCACAAGTTGCTAAATATATAAGATTAGTGCTATCACAGTTGGAATAGCAATTTGTTGCAAATGTATATAGACCACTAGGATGTTGAAAGGTCTGTTTCTTAGAGATATATGGGCATATATGGCAATGGTCACAAGGATGAGTTCCAACTTGAGTATATTTGATGTTATTATAAATCCTATCTTTTTCTATACATAAAATTTGTTTTAGGTTTTCACAGTTATTAAAACTAAACCTGGGGTAATCACCAACTAATATTCTAATAAAAGGGCCCATGGTAAGGACATTCCAGTTCCTATAAATTATCTTTTTTAGTATATTTACATCACTAGTATATTTCATTATATATGGTAGTTTATCTGTAAAAGTTTTTGGTTTCGACATCATTAAGTGAGAGGCTTGTTTAGAATAAGTTTTCTCATTGCCTCCATCTGATAATAAATTTCCTACTACTTGCTGTTTACAATTTTTAACCATGTTACTATTATAACCCCTTTCTTTAAAGAAAAGTTCTAACTTTTCTAATTCTGGTGAAAGTATGTCTACCTCTTTGCAGATTTTAGATAGTCTAGTAAATTGACTTTTAACTATCCCAGGGAATGTATGCCTGGGATGCTTACTATCATACCTTAACAATGTATTTCTCCATGTGGGTTTTCTGTAAAGGGAAGAACAAATGGTGCCTTGTTCTGTAAGTTTCAGGGATAAGTCTAAAAAGTGAATATGATCCTGTGAGGCTTCCATGGTAAATTTTAAAAAAGTGGTAGTGGTCCCCAAATAGATAAGAAAAGTTTCAAAATCAGTTCTATTACCCTCCCATATGATCAGAACATCATCCACAAATCTCCTATAAAGTTTAATGTTCTTATACTGAGCATGCTTGAATAGAAAATTAAGTTCCCATTGGTAAACCACAAGGTTAGCATAGGTGTTTGCACAGGGGGTGCCCACGGCAACCCCCCATTTTTGTAGATAACTTTTGTTCTTAAACATAAAGATGTTGTTGTTTAATACCAATTCTAACAAGTGGTTTATCAGAATTTGCCTGCTATTACTAAAATTAGAATGCTTTACTAAAATCTCCCTTATGGCTTGTAGACCATATTCATTAGGGATACAGGTAAATAAATTTTTTACATCCATAGTTATTAACAAATATTCAGATATGTTTTTACTTAGTTTCAAATCACTCAGATAATCTAAAAGTTGGTATGAATCTTTAAGGATACTAGGAATATTGTTTACAACTGGCCTTAGTAGATGTTCAACAAATGAGGAGATAGTGGAGGTAGCCCATTTTTCACTGGATATAATCGGCCTCATAGGTACTGGTGAAATATTTTTATGAATCTTAGGTAGGCCTTTAATTATAGGAATGGTCGGGAACTCAATTAAGAAATATTCATATATTTTACAACTAATTTGACCACACATTAACAAATCATATAAATCTTCGTGTATGTTTTTAATTATATTTGTAATTTGATCTTCAGTGATAATCTGATAGGTATTACTATCCGAGAGAAGGGAGGTCATATTAGCATCATAATCTGCTGTATTCATAATTACTACGCCCCCTCCCTTATCTGCTGGTTTAAGCGTAATATCTTTAGCTCGTTTTAAGCTATTAAGTGAAGTTCGTTCATTAATTGTTAAATCAAAATATGTACATCTTTTTTGTTTTGTGGAAAACAATTCATAAATGTCTCTCTCACATAGTTTCATAAAACATTCGACATTATGAGGAATGGGAGGCATGAAATTGCTTTTACATTTAAAAAAGTGAGTCATGGTTTCCGTCTGTATAACATTCTTATCTTTAAAAAACGTTTTTAAAGCTATATTTCGACAAAATAACCTTAGGTCTATCAAAACATCACTTAAAGTGCTGATTTGTGATGGAATGAAATTTAGACCTTTATTTAATAATGAGACATCAGGCTCAGTAAAGACAATGTCAGAAAGGTTATAAATTAAATTATTTAGTTCCTTGTTTTTCTTGCAGCTCCGTATTTCTCTCCCGACATCTTTCTCTTGTGTGGCCCCCTGCTGTTGTAGCGTCCTCTCAAATTCGCTTGTTGTTTTACTGGAAACGATAAAAAACACGTATTAACTGCAGCTGGATCCTTCGGTTTAGCTCCTAAAGCAGTGGCTATGGGAAAAGTCTTAATAGCCTGCTGATTCGGTGGAGGGGTGTCATTAAGTGAGCAAGTAGCGTTGTTGTTACTAGTCCGTGATGAAAAAAGCTGTTGTTCTTGACATGTGATATTGTTGGGTGCAAGAACAAAAGGTGTACTCATCATCCCATTGGCATCATCATCATTCATGGCATTGTCAGTGACGTGAGATTCTACAGATGTGGTGGTAGTCACTGTGTTAGAGTTAAATTGTTCTGTTCTCGGCCAAACAAACACCTAGCCGAGTGCAAAATCATTAGAATCTCTAATGAGTTTTCTCTGTTTTGTTTGTTTCAGTCTTTCACTAAACAAATTCACTTGAGACTATATATTTTCCAGTCTCTTAATATAATATTCAGTATTAAAGCATTCATAGAGGTTTTTTTGGGTGATGTCTACTTTATTTCTTAACTCTGTTTCTAACGGAGAGAAGTACTCTATTAAAAGCTTCATATAACTGAAGCCTAGATCAATGTTCAAATCTTGCCACTTTCTGAGTAATGTAGGATGGCTATCGCCATACGTAGGCATGCAAAAAATTTGCATGCCTCTAGGTACGATGCGAAACTGAAGGCAGGCTTCTAAATGTAGTCTCTGCCAAGCATATCTTTGTAATTTAAACAAGTCATCTTGAAATTCTTTACTTAGTCTATTAAATTCTGGTAAATTCTCACCATTTTTGGAGGTATGTGTCAAAGCTGGGTTGTTATTAAGTTCCAGAGCCAATAAAGGGTTGTCCTTTAGGTGTAGTAAATGTCCCCAAGCAGGTGTTTCAGCCCTCGTCTCCGGATGAAAGTCAAGTTCAATATCCACTTGTTCCATGTGTCTAACCAGCAGCAGTAAAGTAGAAGAAACAAAACAAATGAAAAAGAGCTGTTGCTGATAGATAAAGAAACCTTCCGAACAATTTGGCAGACAATTTGTAGAACAAAGTACAGAAGGAATCACCACTGGAAAGCACACCTCTGTTGTAGTCCTAAAACGTCTTTTATTGTAGTACAAATAACATGAAATAAGCGCTTTCGCGTAGAAAAACTACGCTTCTTCAGATGTAATTTACTAAGAAGAACTCATTGTTTTATACAAGCTTTTGGTGCTCAAACTAAAACCAATCGTCCAATTAAGCTAAATACATTGTTAATCATTTAAAGTGCTCAATTCAACTTTAGTTACTATTAGTAACTAAAAAATAAAGATAGAGTGAATGGAAAACATTATATGATATTACTATAAATGTTGCTATAAAAGTTTTTTTGTATTCCAACGTATTCTGCAACTTATTTCAACAAATATTATACAACCATCAATTTTGAAAGTTTTTCATTTCATCGTTAATACAAGATTTTAAAACTCACGAAGACTTTTAAAAACACATTTTGTAGGCAATAAATGTAATTAATAACAAGGTCTGTAAGATTCATATATTCTAATAAAATAATTCTGTGTACTAATATATATATAATATAATTATAAAAGGGACCTGTATAATAAACTGTCATAAATATATTACTAAAGTATATTATTCTAGACAACAAAAACATGTTTGTAAAAACATATTTATAAGAATTCCTTTACAAAAGTTTTTTAACTAATGGTGTCCAGATTTTTGCAGAATTTATATTTCTATGTTCACAATTAAACCATATATAAAATTCTATTAGGTTAAGAAAATTTTATCCTCTAAATAGTATATTAGAAAATATATATATATATAAAAATGCAATTTGTTAGTACTATAAAATGTTTTCTAATGAATATTTTCTAATAAATATAGAATATAGGATATAAAATATTTTCTTAAAAAAATAATTAATTAAAATTATATGTAGTTTTTATAAATATTTTCAGTGAACAATGTTTATTATATAATGTGCATATATTTAAAATATAAACTAAATTCTGTGATATTTATTTCTATTATTTATTAATTTATGGCTTTCTATTATTTAATACAGGTTTCACAGATATGAACTGATTAATACCTGGTTTTATGTGTGCTCTTAAAGTCAATATCCATTTCAGTTCCACGTTAGCCAAATGATTCATTTTATCACCTCCTCTTGAATTTGGTGTAACTAATTGTAGAACCCTGAAACTGAATTTATGAGTATTGTTGTCCTGTACATGTTTGGCTAAGGCATTTTGTTCATTCCCTTTCCTTATGTCATATAGATGGTTATATACCCTATCTCTTAACCTTCTTTTGGTTAGACCAACATAAAATGTCTGATAGTCATCACAAGTTGCTAAATATATAAGATTAGTGCTATCACAGTTGGAATAGCAATTTGTTGCAAATGTATATAGACCAGTAGGATGTTGAAAGGTCTGTTTCTTAGAGATATATGGGCATATATGGCAATGGCCATAAGGATGAGTTCCAACTTGAGTATATTTGATGTTATTATAAATCCTATCTTTTTCTATACATAAAATTTGTTTTAGGTTTTCACAGTTCTTAAAACTAAACCTGGGGTAATCACCAACTTATATTCTAATAAAAGGGTCCATGGTAAGAACATTCCAGTTCCTATAAATTATCTTTTTTAGTATATTTACATCGCTAGTATATTTCATTATATATGGTAGTTTATCTGTAAAAGTTTTTGGTTTCAACATCATTAAGTGAGAGGCTTGTTTAGAATAAGTTTTCTCATTGCCTCCATCTGATAATAAATTTCCTACTACTTGCTGTTTACAATTTTTAACCATGTTACTATTATAACCCCTTTCTTTAAAGAAAAGTTCTAACTTTTCTAATTCTGGTGAAAGTATGTCTACCTCTTTACAGATTTTTAGATAGTCTAGTAAATTGACTTTTAACTATCCTAGGGAATGTGTGCCTGGGATGCATACTATCATACCTTAACAATGTATTTCTCCATGTAGGTTTTCTGTAAAGGGAAGAACAAATGTTGCCTTGTTCTGTAAGTTTCAGGGATAAGTCTAAAAAGTGAATATGATCCTGTGAGGCTTCCATGGTAAATTTTAAAAAAGTGGAAGTGGTCTCCAAATAGATAAGAAAAGTTTCAAAATCAGTTTTATTACCCTCCCATATGATCAGAACATCATCCACAAATCTCCTATAAAGTTTAATGTTCTTATACTGAGCATGCTTGAATAGAAAATTAAGTTCCCATTGGTAAACCACAAGGGTAGCATAGGTGTTTGCCATTGTAGTGTTGTTTACAGCAGTGTTAGTTCCAATTGTATATTGTCTGCCCACTTGCCACTTGGCTGATGTGTGCAGTATTGGCAGCATGTGTTAGAGAGTGGACAGTATGTGTGGGATGTGTGTAGCACATATTTGCAGGTGTACAGTTGTGGAAATTGTGGAAGTGCACTGTCTGCATGTACGTGCATAGTGGACACATGAGCAGGGTGACATGCTCTGTATTACACAGTAACACTCCATAGTGTCTATTGGTGGCCAGTATGTATTGTACTACACACATTTTGGAACCTGGTGATACTGTTACTATCTGTCATTGTTTTGCATTCTGGTAGTATACATGACTGCTACAGCCTGACCATAACCAATCGTTAGCAGATGTCCTGATAACTGACACGCATACAGATGTAGGACACATAGCAACATTTGGATCCTTCAGGTACTATACTATGCCAGTAACCAGTGGTATTCAGCTGCACTCATTACTGAGACCACTCCTGTTCAGCATATGGCTCTCTTAGGTACAAGCAATCACAGTAGGGATATGTCTGTCCACATGTACTAATGCATACTGTGGCCTATACTGCATTCTCCAGGTGACACACACATCCTCCACAAGGGTATCATACAGATAGATACCTGTTGTCAAACCCATGCTGTAAAGCTATAGGCAAAACTAAGCATAGTCATCCACCTTTATGGAACATAGTATCCCCACAGTACCACATAGGTAGTAGCCACCAACATCATGAACAGGTACCGATGTGTACATGCAACCTAGTGTTACGTCATCCCTCCTTTGATAATCACATTCCCTAAGGTATTTTGGAATCCCTCGGTGGATCACATAAGCAATCAGGGGTCTGCATGCGTGTCCACAAAGGTTGCTGTACACCTATAATGCATAGTCATCATTGACAGACTCTGCTGCGTTTGAACAGGTCTGATACATACCTCGGCCATAAACCCTTACACACACAATTCAATAGAAACCATAATGAGTGCGTGTGACACGGATGACCTAGGCCAGGCATCACTGCAGTGGCTGGCTGACCTTGTCACAGGCATACGGATGTGACCTAAGGTCTGTGAAGCAGCAGCACAGTTTGGCAAAGATGCCAACTGTGTACTTGGATAAAGCAGGTTTCCCACACATGCAATACTTGGGGTAACATGTACGTATATGTATTTGCCTCATAGCTACCTCACATGTGCAATGCCTACTGATATGTCACATGGTAGTAAAAGCAAAACCCCCAACACATTGACCAACACTGTCACACATGTAGAGAATACACACTTACCAAGTGCAGGATTCAACCCCCTACCTAACTAATTCATGATACTAGTGGAGTACACATCAACACATCGTGCTGTACACATTACTGGGAAGTACCTTTTCCACAGGTATATTTGTAGGATGGTGACATAATCAGACTTGACGAAGGATAGTTTACCACTTTTAAGGTGTTTGATACTCCCCTAAAAGGTGGCTCCTTCCCAAGGAAACCACACACAAACACAGTTGTCAAGTGCAGGATTCAAACCCCAATCTAACTCCTTCATGATGCTAGAGGAGTACACATTAACACGACGCACTATGCACAGTACTGGAAGAAATCATTTCCACAGGTATGTTTGTAGGATGGTGTCATCATCAGACTTGACAAAGATGTGTATAACACTTTTAAGGTGTTTTACTACTCCAAAAAGGTTGCTCCTCTCCAAGGAGATCACACACACAGTTGTCAAGTGCAGGATTCAAACCATCCTGCACCTCTCCCTACCTACTTCATGATACTAGAGGAGTATGCATTAGCATGATGCGCTATACACATTAAAGATTGGTTCACCACTTTTAAGGTATTTTACGACCCTCCTAAAAGGTTGCTCTTTCCCAAGAAGACCACACACTTGTCAAGTGCAGGATTCAAACTCCTACTTAATTACTTCATGATACTAAAGGAGTACGCATTAGTATGACGCGCTATACACATTACTGGGGGTTTTCATTTTGACAGGTATATTTGTAGGATGGTGACATCATCATACTTGACAAAGATTGATTCACCACTTTTAAGGTGTTTTACGACCCTCCTAAAAGGTCGCTCTTTTCCAAGGAGACTACACACAAACACACTTGTCAAGTGCAGGATTCAAACTCCTACTTAATGATATTAGAGGAGTATGCATTAACATGACGCACTATACACATTCATGTGGGTTCCCTTTTCCACAGGTATATTTGTAGGATGGTGACATAATCAGACTTGACAGAGATTAGTTTACCACTTTTAAGGTGTTTTACTACTCTCCAAAACATGTGCTCCTTCCCAAAGGGACCACACACAAACTTGTCAAGTGCAGGATTCAAACCACAACCGAACTACTTTATGATACTACAGAGGTACACAGTTACATGCCGCGCTATACACATTAATGTGAGTTATCCTTTCCACAGGTTTATTTGTAGGATGGTGACATCATCAGATTATACAAAGTGGGTTACATTAGGTGGGCTACATTGAGGGAATGTTTACACACTTTGGCCATGTCATCATCCAAGGGGTGTGTACTATCTACCTGTGTCCCCAGGGCCATGATGACTTTCTCCGTACATACTGGATTACCACCTATGTGGTAATTTGTGTGCACTTTGTTGTACCCAAAGGGGATGACTATGCATTATTTGGCATTCAGCTTGAGGTCATTGATTTGACACCAGGTATCTGTCTCTGTAAGACACTTGTGGAGGATGTCTGTGTTAGCCATGCAGTCGATTATGGACCACAGTTACTATTCATCTGCAGACCTGCTCAGCCATACACCTCCCATGCTTGCCTGTACCTCTGAGCAGTATCTACTGAACAGGTGGGGTCCCAGGAACAAGACCTGTGGGATGCCATTTGTGACTGGCTTAGAATTGGACATGGCACCAGCAACTCTGAACATGTGTGTTTGATCTGTGAGCCACCTGGCCACATATCCTGTGATAGCTGTTAATGTTCCAGCTGGTACGCTTGTCCATGATGACGGAGTGGGGAATGGTGTGGAAAGTCCTTCGTGAGGTCCGGGTGGACTGTGTGGACTACTTTCACCTACATCTGTGTCCTTGGTAACTGTTTGAAATGAGTCAACTAGGTTTAGGAGCCAGGATCTGATTTTCACAAGGCAAAGTTGTGGAGAGTCCAGTGTCTGTAGGTCTCCAATGTCTCTGTTTATGGGTTCCATGACAATTTGCTCAATAGCTCTGTAGCCAGGCTGAGTAGACATATTGGGCAATGGTGTCCATGTTCTGTTGTGGCACCCCCTTTCTGGAGCTGGATGACTGTTTGTGAATGCCATTCTTTGGGTACATAGCCTGTGGTACGCTTGTGTCTGGACAGTGAATGTGAGTGAGGGTTCAGTTCCTCATGGGCCTAGTGTATGACGCAGCCTGGGACACCATCCAGTCACATTGATACTGTGTTCTCAGCTTTGGTGAGGTTTGTCTTTACCTGCATGTCCATGATGTCTGGGGCTCTACATCCTTCTGTGATGGGCACTGGCCCTTTTGGGGGTGATGGGGAGGTGTTTACACTGAACCTGTCCCCCTGGATGTGGGCAATGAAAGTTGGTTTGGTGTATTTCTTTCCTTTTTTCAGTAGCTGACAGCATATTTGAAGGTTGACACCTACATGTCTGGTATAGCTACCGAAGGCTTTGTGGTTGTTATTCTTACATTCCTTGCCTATTTGTCTTTAGAAACTGTCCTTGGATTATTTTATGAGCGATCATTGTTTCATCCTGATAATGATCAGTGATGCGTTTCCTTCAGTGAATTTGGCTCTATCATGTGTTCGGTTCCTCCTTCTGTTGTCTAGCTTATTTATGGGCAACAACCACCTGATTGTTGTCCTATTTTTGGAGGTGTGCATCTTGGTTTTATTTGTGATGTCTCATTCCATGCATCCCTGTAAATGCTCATAGGATGCACTTGTAAATGATTCTGCGGTTTGTATACCATTATCCTATAGCAAGAGGCCTTTGGAACGCTCCACTTTGGTCTTGGGTAGTGTGCAGTATGCTTTTGCAAATGTCTTCACAATGGTTTCATTGACTGGGTGGGGGGGGGGGGGGCGGATGTGGATGTCCAGTGTGATTACTTCATGATCTGATATTACCAGAGAGGGGTTTATCTCTGTAGTGGAACACTGGTACCCCATGTTGGTGATGATCATGTCCAGTATGTTGTCACCTCTAGTGGGCATGGTGACCAGCTGTTCCAGGGTGTTAGGGATTTTTAACTCTAGGTAACATTCAGCAAAGGATGTTGTACACGAGTAATTCCACCACTCACTGTTTGGGTAGTTGTAATCTCCTCATATAATGGTGTTTGATTGGACCTTTATACTTTCCACTGTTCTCTGGAATATTGAGTGAGGTTCCTGAGACAAGGTACATGATCTTCAGCAGGCTACAATCTGATGGCCAGCTTTGGCCAATGTTAGTTGCACTTGCATGGTCTCCAAGGCCTCATGCTGTGCCACTAACCTGAAGGTGTGGGTATCCATAGGGTAAATGGGTACACCCCTTCCTTTTGTATTTCACTCGTGGTTTTGGGTCCACAGGTCAGAGGGATTGTGAGTGTTTTACGTGGACCATATCCAACAGCTCTGTGTTTGTCATAGCTTTGTATGTTAGAAAGTGAACACCTGTGAGTAGGCGATATGCAAGGGAGTACATATGGAGCATTTTGAGATGGTCTGTGTATGGCATGTAATTCAGACCACTAATGCTCTTTGTGTGGTATTGCTTCTGGCTTTCCAGTTGTTGTAGTTGTCTTGTGAGGTACATAGCAACAGTGGCGTTATACTGTATAATAGTTCTAGTGAGTGATGAGTGGAGGGGAACATTGTCCTCTTCCATTCTGCATGAGACGCATTTCGTGATGAGGTGTGCCACATGGGAGGGTTTCCTGACTACTGTGGGAATGTGATTATCACAGTTGTATCCACTGTCCACCTGTGACCCAGGGTCTCTTGTCACACTTTCAGTGTGAAGTATACTACCACCTCTGTTGTAGTTCTTGGCTACAGAGTTTTTAACACAGGGGATGACAATGCACCTTTTGACATTGATCTAGAGCCCATGGCTTTGACAACAGCCATCTGTCCCAGTGAGGCCCTTTTGTAGGATGTCCACATCTTTTGTGTTTACCATTCTGGCTCCTGGTTTGCATTCCTCTGGAAAATTCAGCTGCCATAGACCTGCCATGTTAATGTTTACTTCAGAGAGCCTGGGAAGGTATTTGGTCCCATGGCTGCTGTGATACTAGCTTTGGAGAGTGTTTATTACCTGTGCAGCCATGATGACAGCAACTTTGCAGTCTTCCATTATAGAGATGTTCTCTTTCATGGGTGAGAGGGGGTACAGTTAACAGTGATCCTATCTGCCAGGATGTTGGCAATATCAGTTGGCTCTGTACATTTACTGCCATTGAGCTGTAACTCTGAACAGATCTGAGTGTAACCATGACATAAACCTATCTGTTGGGCAGAGATCTCCTGAGTAGACAGTATGCCACAGAGTACAGATTGGGTTACATTCAGTCTTGGTGCATGGGGCAACTATTTGAGGCCAGTAATCCTCTTGTTAAGGTACTTCATTGATCTTTCTAGCTGCTGAACGTGCCTAGTCGGATTCATCACAAGTGTGTTGTGGTACTCTCTGACAGGTCTGATGACTGCTGAGTAGTGGGAACCTCCTTTGACCTACATGCATAGACCTTGGCAGTTTGTGTGAACACATAGCATGATTTTCCAACCACCTTGTCAATGTGTTTCTGGAAGTAGAGATGACTATCCACATTTGTCCATAGATCCCTGATTATCACATCCGTATTTAGCCTACGTGTGTGAGCATGCCCAGTATGACCTTTCAGTATGTTGCTGCCTGACATTTGGTTCGTTTCTTTAAGTGTGTGAGCATGCCCAGTATGACCTTTCAGTGTGATGCTGAATGGAATCCACTATATTTGTTGGAGTGTGTAAGCATGCCCAGTATAGACATTTATACTATATGTGTATGGAAAATCAAGTTGTATTTTTACAGCAGGGCTCACCTTTGTGTCATAAATCAACAGGGCTCATGCTGTGCCTGCAGGGCTTCCATGTGACACTTTGCATAGACTTACCAACATTTCTGCATACAGGGGGAATTCCTTGTACATTTCTACCAGGGGGCACACCTGATTGTTACTGTGGGTGTACATAGGATGTGGGTTTCACCTGACACTTATACACATTTGCTATGCCTGCACTGCTATGTACAGGACACCATTTCAGTCTATACTGTTGCCTATCGTAGTGGCTTGAGGCATACTACTGTGCTACAGATGTTGGCGTCCAATGTCACGTATATTACACTGTGACTTCATAGCCTAGACAACCCACATCACACCGCCTAGCCTGATATTCTCGGTCTGCATAGGCGTGTGGGGGAGGTTACCCATTTGCCTCTTTAGGGGCATGATACTGCATTTCTTTGTGTTTGCATTAGTGTACAATTGTCCTGCTGTGTCTGCGCCACTGAAATGTTATCATGGCTTAGTGGTTCAGTACTGTGACTATAGTGCACAGTATCCTGGGTTCGAGCCGTTTTATTGCCATGCTGGGCAGACCAGACTGCTTAAGGAACAGTACAGCAGATATGAGCATGTTTAACTGACTTTGCTCAACTTTGGCCAACCTTGCCCAATGTTGCCCAATGTTGCGCTAGGTGGCATGAGCAATTTTGTGGACATATACTAGATATTGGTAAAGGCTGCTTAGCACTGCTTTATATTGCTTAAAACATGGCAATCATGCTCAGGTGGTGCTGCAGGGCTACCTATATCAGATGCACATAGTACACTCCCTATACATGTTTGAAAACAGGTAGTGTCAAGTTAGGCATCCCTTTTATTTTATGTGCGAGTCAGAGAGAGGTATAATTTCCAGGGTTCCTACTGAGCCAATGTATGTGCTATGCATTGCCTCTTTGCCAAGGCCAAGGCATACTGGGCACGCCTCCTTCTGCCTACTGGGGCAGGCTCAGGTTGCTCCTCCTCCGAGTCACGCTGTGCTTGTGCAGGCCTTGGCAATGGTAGGGGACTCACTGGCAAACAGAAACAGGCCTAAGCACAGGATCATATTGTGTAGCATGGCACATACCATGACAATTTGGGTACATGTAGTTGGTGAGTACTGCAAGGCTCCACCAGATGTGTCCAGGCAATGGAACCGTGACTTGAGCATCCCAAACACACACTCTATTACATTTCGTGTTTGTGCGTGTGCCTCATTATGGTGTTCTTGTTCAGGTGTGTGTGCATTTCTGATGGGTGTCATCAGCCACGGCTCCAGTGCGTATCCAGCATCCCCCACTAAGTGACCGTCAGGGATGTCCCCATTGGCAAGTGTCTGGTACAGCTGCAACAGATGCCAGATATGGGAATCGTGGTAGCTTCCATGGCAGCCAGCACACACATTCAGTATTATGCCCTGGGCATCACACATGACCTGGCAGTTGATGGAGTGGAAGCCCTTGCAGTTGATGTAGGCCCTACCCTGCTCACCAGCTGGTGCTTTGATGTGTATGTGCATGCAGTCTATTGCACCCACTACCTCAGGGAATTCCGCTATTTGATGGAAGCGACGCATGTTGCTGGCCAATACCTCATGGGAATTGGGGAAATATACATGATCCCCGACATGTGCTGACATGGCATTCAGGAACTGGTGCAGTACCCTGGATGCTGATGCCTGTGAAATCCCCATCATATCACCAGTTGGTCTCTGGAAGGTACCTGTTGCTAGTATTCTTAGGCCAACACATACCTTTGTTTCCACTGGGATGGGTTCCCCTCTGTTGGTTCTGTGTGTGAGGCATGGCCTGCACAGCTCAACAATTTGCTGCAGGAGGTCTCTGTCCACTCTGTAGTGCTCCACTATCTCCATCTCATTAGGCTCTGGTAGGTTACCCTGGGTCTGTACACTCTTCTCCGTCTCCTCACTGTGGGTTGCTCAGCAGCATTCACAATGGCACCACCCTCAGCATCTTGCACATGTCGCCTTATAATAGCAATGGCAGCCCCTAACATTCTTTTGTCTCAGATAAGCTTTTTTAAGTTTTCACATTTCTTTGTAGACTGCAGTGTTGCAGTGTTTCTGAGATACACATGGGGGAATGTTGTTTGCAGAGTTTTAAGTGCTGGGCTGGGCTAGGCTAGTGTACTGCCTGTGTAATTGGCTGATTCTGATTGATTTCACATGGCAGCTCTGCCAGTTCTCCTTGGTTAACTTCCTACTACTTCCTTTCCTTCCTTTTTCCATTTCTGTTTCCACAGGGGGCAGCGCCGCGCAAACAAGCGCAAATACTCACACACGAGCGCACATGCGTGCACAAAGGCTTACACAGTCTTACACAGGCTTACACGGGCTTAGACAGGTGCACATTCATGCATACAAGCTTAGACATCCTTACACAGGCTTACACTGGTGCACACATGCTCACACAGGCTTAGACAGGTTTACTGGCACGCACACAGTGTAAGCAGCTTTGCAAGAAACTTTAGTGATAGCCACGGCGTACACCTTCGGTTTCTGGGTTTCAGTTCAGACAACTGTAGACACGCCTCTTCCAGTCCTGAGTAACTCACAGCAAACACATGCCACTCTGCTCCAATAAGCTTACAGTCTTTTTGATACATTCCCCCTCATGATGTCACCTATCTTCTACTCTGTTACTCCCCTAATCCTACTCTTATGCTCTATGGACATGGTTCACATTGCAGGGAAATTTGGGATTCACTATCCTTATACTCATTTGCATAGGATTGCCTACTAATGCTTGGTTACATCTCTCAGACTGAGCTTCCCCCCTTAGCAACCTCTACTCAGTAGCCATGTTGTCTTCAGCCTACCATTCACCTGCATGGCAGATGAATATTTTGAATAAAATCCCTATTTGTGGCTTTTATTTTTTGTTTTTCTGGTTTTTAGAGTGCCGCACATTTGCGCGGCGCTGCGCTACGCTTAAACATCGGAGATCAAGGAAAAAATATTTTTTTACTATTTTGCAACGGATAAAAATGCCACTAGCCATATATTTGGCCATTGGCATGCTTCCTCAATGGGATGCATCCTTTATTTGGAGCTGTCATGGCTCCATTTTGCTATTTGTAGAACGGTACTCAGTTGCCAACCGAGTACATTTCTGCAAATAACACTACTCTTACTCGGACAGGTTAGTGTTTCCTGGATCACAAATTTACCTCATTTGCATAGCTTTCAGCAGCAAATGAGGTAATTTACATAAACTAACCCTGTCTGTGCAAGAGTCGTTTTAGGAGCTATCTTGCACACCCCTGCCGGCTGTTCCTGGATCGCTCGGCAGACATGTTGGCTTGCTGGAGTCTTACTCTACTCTTAGACTCCGTGCAAGCCTTCGTGAATCCGGCCCATGTTTGGGCACAAACTACCATTTCGCATTGACCAAAGCCATTTAAAGCATAACTACAGCTGTTTCAAGTATCTCAGAGTGTGCAAAGTGTTTGCAATGTGTGTGCTTTATTACAGTGCAATTATTTCAAAGAGTTTGCTGTGTGCAAAGTACAGTTATATTGCAAAGTGCAGTCAAAGTACAGCCATTTCAAAAAGTTTCTTGTGCTGTGTGCATTTATTCACACAGTGCCACCATTTCAAAGTGTTTCTTACACTGTACAGTTATTTTGCAAAGTACAGTAATTTTCAAAGGTTCCTGTGCTGTGTACAGTTTATTTGCAAAGTGGATTCATTTTGAAGTGTTTCTTACTCTGTGCTTTTTCTGCCATGTACAGTTTATTTGCAAAGTACAGTCAGTTCAAAGTATTTCTTACACTGATAAGGAGTGGTTTCATAAAGTACATTGATTTTAAAGTGTTCTTGTGCTACAGAGACTTATTTGGCAAAGTGCAGTTATTTCAAAGAGTTGTGCTATTGGGCATAATTACAAGTATTGGCATAAACTTCTGGTATATATGTATTTGTGTGTGCATGTTGGTACATGATTTCAAGCACCTTCTCTACTGTGTGTTGATATGGCAGACGCATTTCGCAGACCAGGTTTACTTGTGTTTGATCATAATATAGCAGAGAACTGGAGAGTATTCGAGCAGGAATATGATACTTTCATACCAGCAGCCTTTTCTGACAAAGATGCACATACAAGGACATTCATTTTGCCTAACATAGCTGGGTCAGAGTCCATTAAGAGAGAGTGTTCATTTGTGTATGCACCACAAGTATATGCAGGAGAGAGGGGGGAAACTGTCATATTGTAGTACAGGCTGGATCATGTGAGGATTCTGAATCCTTGAAATGTAAATTTAGAGAAATGTGCATCCCCCAGATAAATGTTACATTAGAGAGGCACTTATTTTATACAAGAGACCAAAAGCCAGGTAAAACTTTTGCAGCTTATATCACTGACTTGAGAAATAAAGCTAAAACGTGAAGATTTAGCAACTTGAAAGATGAGTTAATAAAGGACAGGATTGTGCGCGGTGTTAATAGTGCTGCAGTGAGAAAGATTTTGCTTTTTGACAGTGATTTAACATTAAGGAAAGCCACAGAGATTTGTCAAATCCATGAGCTCACAGAAAGGCACACAAATGTGCTTGCAAGTGATAAGAGCATGGTTTCAATAGCGTCTAGAGCAAACGTAGACAGCATACAACACATGGCAAACAGAAACAGGCCTAAGCACATGGCAGCTGCAACCCCTGCGGGTTTGGCAGGGAGAATCTGTAACATTCTAGCAAGTTCCAAGACTAGCTCAGTGAAAAGGGTATGCTCAATACAGTACAAGAGTGAGTCAGCAAAACCCAAGTCAAGTCTTATTGTTAACTGTCGTAACTGTGAACCCAATCATGAGTCTAAAAGAGACAAGTGCTTAGCATTTGGTCAGCAATGCCACAAGTGTAAAAAATGGAACCACTTTCAAAAGTTTTGTAAATCAAGCAAGCCTCATTCAGTTATTAAGAAAGGTCACTCAAAAAAGCAAGTTGATCATGTAGAGAGCTGCAACCCTACTTTCTATGTAGATGGTGTATCAGTGGTCTGTGAAAGGGTTAATGCAGTAGATTTGTTGGCAAAGAATGAAGTATTCTGTACTGTCATGATCAATGCTAAACCCATGGAGCTCAAAGTAGACACTGGTTCAAGGTGCAATGTAATGTCAGTAGAAACATCTGCTAAAGTGAGAGCTGATGAGCAACTTAATTTGGCCAGTTGTGCAAAGTTTGTTGCCTATGGAGGTGAAGAGATTCAAACTGAAGGCTTGGTAGTGTTTTCATGCTATTCGGCTGGGAACAGTTACAACTTGCAGTTTTATGTAGTCCAAACACCTGTACAGTCATTATTAGGTCTCAGAGACAGTTTAAGAATGAAACTGCTTTATTTTACCAAAGAAATACATCATATAAGCACATGTCCCAGTTCCAGCTTCAGTGATGCTATTTTCTCACAGTATGCTGATATTTTTCACGACAAGCTAGGCAAACCTCCAGTTATGTACTCCATAAAAGTAGACCCAGAGGTCAGCTCACTGGTCAGACCAGCAAGGAGAGTTCCAATAGCTATGCAGGACAAAGTCAAAGTCCAGTTAGACAAAATGGTACAGCAAGGTGTGATTTGTCCAGTCACAGAACAAACTGAATGGATGTCTTCCATGGTAGCTGCTCATAAGAAAAACTCAGATGAAATCAGAATATGCATCGACCCAAGTCACTTGAACAAGGCATTAAAGAGATCTCATCATCCTATATGTACAAAGACATTGGTAACCTCCAAACTCTGGATGCTACTCAGTTCGGGTTTGTGAAAGGCAGATCATGCCTCCTGAACCTGATCGCCATAGATGAGGGTAAGGTGGTTCACACAGCCTATCTTGACCTCACCAAGGCTTTCAACACCATCCCCCATTCTGGAAATATAGCTAAACTCACTAAACTAGGTATAAATCCCTACGTCACAAGATGGGTTGCCAACTGGCTCACTGACAGAACCCACATTGTAAAAGTTGCACACTCCAAGTCTGACCTCAAACCAGTGACAAGTGGAGTACCACAGGGTTCAGTCCTGGGACCTCTCCTGTTTGGTATCTACTTCTCTGAAGTACAAGCTAACACAGAAGGCCTCTGACTAATGAAGTTCGCAGATGACTGCAAACTAGGAGCCATAGTTGAGTCCCCAAATTATGTGGAAATCCTACAGAAGGGCCTCGCTGAGACAGATGCCTAGTGTCAGAGCCATGGCCTCAAGCTCAATGCCAAAAAGTGCATTGTCATCCCCTTTGGTAAAAACTCTGTACCCATGAACTACTACATAGACAGCAGTCTACTTAACACCGAATGTGTGATAAGTAGTCTGTCCTTTGATAGTCACATCGCCACAGTAGTCAGGAAGTCCTTCTACGTGGCACATCTCATCATAAAAGGGTTCTCATGCAGGAAAAAAAGAGGACATTGTTCCCTCTACTCGACACTGATTAGACCCATTATAGAGTACAATGCCCCTTTTGGAATGTACCTCAAAAGACATCTGCAGCAGCTGGAAAGGCCACAGAAGTACCTCACAAAGAGGATTACTGGCCTCAAACAGATGCCCTACACTGACCGTCTCAAAAAACTCCAGCTTTACTCCATAGCATATCGCCTACTCCGAGGTGATCTCTGCCTAACATATAAAGCTATGTCAAACCCAGAGCTGTTGGACATGCTACACCTAAAGAAATCCCAATCCCTCCGAGCCACATGCTCTTGGGACCTAAACCTTGTCACCACAATAAACAGGACATGCTGGAGGGATAGATTCCTGTCCCAGAGACTTCCTATACTCTGCAACAGGCTACCCATCTATGTCAAGCAAAGTTATTCATTAGCACTCTTCAAGAAAAATCTTGATCAGTGGATGGGAAATAGGAAATACACCCCAGGGATCATTTCTGTGTCTCTGCTTGACAGTGACACAGGAAAATAACTTTTGTGGGTGGTGTAAGCCAGGGAACCTTTTTGGCTAGGCTTAAGTAGGCCCTTGGGCTGATAGCCTAGTACCTACCTATGACCTTATGAACCTACAGTCAAGGAGATTGCCTCCCTCATGCCAAATACAACTGTTTTTCTGTCTTAGATGCAAAGAGTTATTTTGGCAAGTAATGCTTGATCGCAAATCTTCACTACTGACTATATTTAGCACCCCATTTGGTAGATACAGATTCCTTAGGATGCCTTTTGAATAAATTCTGCCAGTGAAGTCTTTCAGTGTGCAATGGAGAAATTTGTTTCAGTCTACCCATGTGCAATAATAATTGATGATTTACAGAGCATGACAGAAACCTCAGGAAAGTTCTGGACAGAGTGCATGAAGTGAATTTAAAGCCCAGTCCTCTGAAATGCAAATTTAGGCTACCAGAAGTTACTTATATAGGTCAGTTACTTACCATTACAGGCTTATGACCAGATCCTTCCAAGCAAGCAGCCATTCTTGATATGCCAGTTCCAGATAAAGCCCAAGCCTTACAGCATTTTCTTGGTATGGTTAACTATTTGGGCAAATGTATCCCTGACTTTAGTCAGTTATCAGTGCCTTTAAGAGAGCTAGCATGCAAAAATGTTGCATTGTCATGGTTAGAACAACACCAGAGAACATTTGATAACTTCAAATAGAAAATTGCTGACCCATCTACATTAAGATACTATGATGTCCACAAACCAGTAGTTCTTTCCTGTGATGCTTCAAAGTTCAGTGTTGGTGCAGTTATTCTTCAAGAAGGCAGACCTGTTGCCTATGCATCTAGAACTCTTACCCAAACTGAAATGCAGTATGCTCAAACTGAGAAGGAACTTTTGGCAATTGTGTTTGCAAGTTCGAAGTTTCATGATTATATTTATGGCCAAGCTATCCAGGTAGAAACTGACCATCAACCTCTAGTTAAAGAAGTCTATGCATTCCGTTCCAGCAAGACTACAACGAATGATGCTCAAATTGAAAAAGTACAATTTCAAAATGGTCTGTACAAAAGGTAAACTTCTTTATCTGGCTGATATCTTATCCAGATTTCCCAGAAATACCATGGAACAGCTTGACATAGAGAATTTTGACTTTGATGTCATGGAAGTACATAATTTATCTACCACAAGACTTGATGAGCTAACAGATCATACAAAGACTGATCCAATTTTGCAAAAGCTCAATCGCTTCATTAATGTTAGATGGCCGTCAAAGCATTCCTGTGTACTGCCAGAAGTAGAACCTTATTTTTCATACAGAGATAAGTTGCGGGTGGAAGATGGCATCGTTTTCAAAGATCTAAAAGTTATTGTTCCTACTTCCTTACAATGTGAATACATTCAGATTTTACATCGTGGCCACCCAGCTTCCAATTCTACCAAAGGAAGGGTGAGAGGACTAGTATTTTGGCCTTCTCTATCAAAGGACATTGATAAAGTGCTTTCTTCTTGTTCAGTATGCAACAGTACTAAACCACATTTGCAAAAAGAGCCACTTCATCTAAGTCAAATTCCTGAACTACCTTGGTCAACAGTAGCAACTGACATATTTGAGTGGAACAATCAGCATTACTTAGTGTTGGTAAGACTCTTATTCAGACTGGTTTGAGATCAATTTGTTACCTAACTTAACATCCATTGTTGTTATTAATAAGATGAAACGTCATTTCTCAGTCCATGTTAGTCCACACAAAGTTATTTCTGACAAGGATCCTCAGTTTACCAGTCAATTGTTTCAGAGATTTGCTGAAGAGTAGGACTTTATCCATGTTACTAGCAGTCCTGAATGTCTACAGTCAAACAGCCTTGCTGGACATGCATTACAGAGTAAAGCAATTACTGGAGAGGTCAAAGCTGTTCCAGCCTAACAGTTCTTGTAAGAGCTGGTAAGCTTCAACTTAAACTGCTGTTTATATCAAAAGTGCTTCAGCTGTCTTTAACAGCTTAACAGTTCTTGTAAGAGGTAACAAGCTTCAACTTAAACTGCTGTTTGTATCGAGTGCTTCAGCTGTTCTTACCAGCCCAACAGTTCTTGTACGAGCTAGTAAACCTCCACTCTAACTGCTGTTTGTATCAAGTGTTTCAGCTGCTGCTAACAGCTCAACAGTTTTAGCAAGCTTCAGTTTAAACTGTTGTTTGTAACAGCTCAACAGTTCTTGTAAGAGCTGCCAAGCTTCCACCTAAACTGCTGTTTGTACTAAGAATATTTTAGTTGTTAAAATATTTGAGAGCAAGAGGTGGCACGTTCATCCTTTTTTCTACATTCCTGATGATGTCTCAGATGTCCCCAAAGTTAAATATTCCTTGAAGACAGTTCCCGCTGCTAGACCCAATTCTGACTTTTATGTTACATGATCAGGTCGTATTTCTAGACCTAGTGTAAAATACACAGCAACCTGGACATGATTGCTTTACATGTGTCTAATTTTGTATGACTGCATGTCAAAGAATTAGTTCTGTATAATTACATGTCAGAACATCATTTCTGTAAATTTCATGTCATTGAATACTATCATTTCGTATAAGAACTATTTCTCAAAGAGAGAGGATGTAGATCAGAGCGTGTGTATGTACCTTTAAGAAGCATTTCCAGATGTTGCCCATGCATATAAATACAGAGCACGTGCAGGCAGCAGTGCCATATTGAGAGAACAGCCAGAGTGTTAACCTGTATGAATATGGTAGTCAGTCTGTTTATAAGTTTATTTAAGTTTAAGTTACAAAGCCTCATTCCTGATGTGTTTGTGTGTAATAAAGCTGCTAGAACTGAACCCACAACTGCTTGTCTGTTTTATTCTGACCAGACGAGCGACACCATAGGTTAACTGCAGCTACTACATCGTGTAGGCACAGGCATTCTTCCCCCTCAGTTACTTACACACACACACACACACACACACACACACACACACACACACACACCACAGTGCCCCATACCTATCTCTGAATTGTATGAACATCCCAATGTCTTCTTTTCCAGCCCTAGGCCACCACACAGGTTGTAGTCTGATATCCAACATCATTTCCTTGGGTCTCTGGTGCCTAGTGGTTCCCGCCACCCTCTGATCCTTGTAATCAGTGCTGTTAAGGCACCGGTGAAATATCCATGGTGCCTGGTGTTCCTCCCTTCTACCCAGTCCTGGCACTATTTTAAGTACCATTACAGCACAAGTCTTTATTGTTATCCCTGGTGTCTGGTGTTCTCTGACACCTGATCTCTGCACTGTTTTAAGTGTTATTATGGCACAGGGTTTTAGAGTAATCTCTGGTGTCTAGTGAACCTCCACCCCTGATTCCATACTGTTTTAGGGCAATTTTAGTGCAGTTGCAGTGCAAATCTTTAGGGTAATCCCTGGAGTCTAATGCCCCCCGTCCCTGTACTGTTTTAAGTGTTGTTATGCCACAAGTCTTTAGAGTAATTCCTGGTATCTAGTGTTACCCCCACCCAATGTTTCATGCTCAGCTCATTAGTCTAGGGCTGTGTGGAATTATGACAGCTACCCAACCACACTCACGCGCGCCCACACACACATACACACACACACACACACACACACACACACACACACACACACACACACACACACACACATACACACACAAATAGACATCCATTACAATGGCATTTATTCAGTCACCCAGCCACTCATCCATACAGACACTCACAAACCTACTATAATCTCCCTATCTTCCTATGACAACCTGCCAGGTAAGTACACATGCTTATACATACACACAAACACACACACACACACACACACACACACACACACACACTCACACACACACACACACACACACACACACACACACACACACACACACACACACACACACACACATATACACACACAAATAGACATCCATTACAATGGCATTTATTCAGTCACCCAGCCACTCATTCATACAGACACTCACAAACCTACTATAATCTCCCTATCTTCCTATGACAACCTGCCAGGTAGATACACATGCTTATACATACACACAAAGAAACACACACACACACACACACACACACACACACACACACACACGCACACACGCACACACACACACACACACACACATGTAGATGAGGGTCAACAATTAACAGTTAAGATGGGAGAAGATGAGATAAAATGGTGACATATAACCAGTTTGCAGTAAATTCACAAATAATAGATGGTATTCCTGTGTAAGTTTGGAAGTTAGGAGGGAAGAAAGTGATAAAGGTCTTGGAAGGGTTTGTTTAACAGTATTTTAAAAGGAGGGGAAACACCAACATCCTGGAAGAAAGTATTTATGTCTACAATAGCTAAAAGAATGGCAAAAATGTTGCCAGGACTGATAGATATGCATCAATGTGGTTTTCTGGAGAGGAGATAAACATTTGGTAACATTACTAGAACAGAGATGATCCAGAAGGAAGCTGAATGTAAGAAAATACTGCAGTTGTTGGTGGGTTTTGATGCAGAGAAAGCATCCAAGACAGTAAGCTGTGATTTTATGAGTAGGACAATGGAAGCATTTTTTTCTTGATAAAATAATAAGATTAATTAGGACAATATAGAATAGAGGAACCAGGCAGGGTGGTGTCCTCTTTCCCCATTATATTTAGAGCCATTGATAAATATAAGAGACTCAGAAATTCAAGAATATAATTGGTATGTTACTCAAGAAAAGTTGGCTTATTTGCAGACAATATTATTTTGTACCTGATAAGGCCACAAAAGTACCTCACAAAGAGGATTCTAGGCCTTAAACATATGCCCTACATGGACAGACTAAAAAAACTCCACTTTTTCTCTGTCTCATATTGTCTATTAAGAGGCAATCTCTGCTTGACTTACAAAGTCATGTCTGACCGAGCCCTGTTAGAAATATTACACCTAAAGAAATCCCAATCCCTTATAGCCATGCACTCCAGGGACCTCAACCTCATTACCACAATCAACAGAATATGCTGGAGGGACAGTTTCATAACCCAGAGACTGCCCATGTTCTGGAATAGACTTCCCATACATGTCAAGCAGAGCACCTCACTGGCCCTTTTCAAGAGAAATCTTGATGAATGGATGGGAAATAGAAAGTCACCCCAGGGATCACTCCAGTGGCTCTACTTGATAGAGGCACTGGGAACTAAAGGTAGCATGATGCCCGGGCACGTCTATGGGCTAGACTTGTAAAGGCTCCACGGCCATTGACCTAGTGCACACCTATGAACCTATGAATCTATAAAACCAGAAAAAAGGACATATCAGTGTTGTGGAACATTCTGGGACAGTTTCAAATCTTTTTGGGATACAAAATTAATGAAGACAAAACAAAGGCTATAGCTGTAAACTATATACCCACACGAATTGGTTCAGCAATGCCCATATTTACTGAGACATGATAAAATGAAGTATTTAAGAGTATGGGTTAAAAAGGATTCTGTTATGACAGCTAAGGACATGTGAAAAGAGGCTAAACAAAAGATAATACAAAAACTGAGAAACTGGAAGCTCTTGTTTATGGATATGGATAGAAAGATACAAGCAGTGAAAATGTTTTAGTCCCTTTAGTTTTATATACAAATCAGGCATATTTTATCAACTAGAGGATAAGTTGTGTGCAGTAATTAATAAAGAGATGAAGGATTATATTTGGGAGGAGAAGAGGACAAGGGCCAAATGAGATGAGTTAATCCCTCTAATAGAACAAGATGGTTTAGGATTACCTGCTTTGAATGGATATTTTAGAATTGCATAGGTAAGACTCATACACATAACACAAGCAGGAAACTATAAGTCATAGTAGAAATGGATGAGGAGGATGCAGGGGGGGAATTCAAGAAATAAGGAGAGATTACTGAAAGACAACAATGTAGCAAGACTGTTGCATTGGGGATTGTGCAAACATTATAATATTGAAGAAAATGAAAAGCACTGGAAACATAAGGCACAAACCATTATAGAAAATGATGAAGTCTATATCATATGGGATCACCCATTACTAACAGTTCAAAAAATAGATGCGAGAAAACCAGACATAATAGTCCATGAAAAGAAGACAAAAGTAGCATTGATCATTGCAATTGCTACACCCAGTGACTACAGTGTCTTACGTACAGACAGACACAATGTCATAAAACACCAGAATTTGCAGGGAGAAATTAGGGCAATGTGGAAGAAGGATACTCAAACAGTTTCAATGGTAGTAGGAGCAACAAGCCTTATAAAACAGAGTTTACAGTTGTACTTACAGATGTTACCAATACGTTTAAGTCTGTGTGAATTGCAGAAGGAGTCATTACTGGGCACATTGCAGGTGCTGTGAAGAGCACTTCTGGCTGACATCAAAGATTGAAACAATACTAATTTCATGAACTTTAATTATGGGGTCCGTTCCTGTCATAGTATTAGAAAACCAAAAGACTTGGAGAAATTAAAAAGAGCGAAATATTATATTCATAAAGTAGCAGAAAGTATTCTAAGAACTAAGCCTAAATGAAACTTGACAAGGGATATTCATCCATTAGGGATGACTGCAGTTATGGTTATAGAGAATAGGCAAGAGGGGGATAAAATTTACTGGAGAAACATGGCAAAGGAACCAAAGTAATGGGAGCAAATAACTAGAGAGGGAAAGGCAATAGAATGGGAAGAGGCTAAGAAGGCATTTGGACTGCAGGCTAGAGACTGCCTTCCCTATCAGGGATTGATATTACAGTAGAGGCAAAGAAAGAGAGAGAGAGAGGGTATTCCTAAGTGAAAGACCTCCTCTGATATCGTTTTTAGTAGAATCTAGAACAGAAGCTGCTGTTAAAAAGGGATAATTAGTAAGTCATATAAAATATTGCATGATAACTATAGGAATCAATCAGAGGAGGTTAGAAAAGATTGAGAAGTGAGACTGTATAAGCAATTTACAAAGAAACAATGGGAGGACATAGATATGGCTCCCAGATATGCAACAAAGTCTAGAAGATTTAGGATTTTTGCTTGTAAGTGTTGGCAATGGTATTTTAAACTCTAAGCAGACTTCAAAGAATTTTTCCTCAGGTGTATGGTAAATGCTGGGGGGTGCGATGGGGAATAAAGAAGTCACTGGGAACATATGTTTTGGGATTGTAAGGTGTTGGCAGACTTTAAAAGATCCCTACTAAACACTATGTCAAAAATATTGGGTGAACAAATGGGTATAACTCAGGAAATGATGTTTTCAGCTGCAATATAGGATCTGAATTGCCTAGACATAGTAAAGCCTTGTTAAGTTTAATTCTGGTGGCTGACAAAAAAGCAATTACTAGCAAATGGAAATCAAAGTCCAAACCAACTGTATTTGAGGTACTGAATATTGTAACAGATATAAAAGAACTGGAAGTGGGATCTTCAGAAAAGGGTAGCAGAAATTCACATAGCCAAAATGGTAACTGTGGGAAAAACATATGCAGAATAATGTTGTGGAGGAAGAGTGAGGTTTAAGGGAAGGCAGAAATGTATCAATTTATGTAATGTTGGATTGATGATGGTTGTATAAAAGAATACATGTGATGTATAAGGTCTGTAACTGTGAATATGTTAACATGTTTTTTTCTTTTATATAAATGCATGTTTGCCTATGTCTTAAGTGATAATTCAATAAAGGTGTCACAAAAAAGATAAACAGTGTGCAGACAGTATTCACTGTTCAAAGCCTTTGGAACCTTCTCAAAGAAGCTTACTAGGTTCAGAAAATAGGATCTGCCCTTAATAAAACCAAACTGACTAGGGTCTAGTTCAGTTAAGTTACCTATGTCTGCATAAAGGAGTTCTGCTATAATATGTTCCATAACTTTACCTATAATGCTGGTGAGGCTTATGGGACAATAATTATCGGTGTCTGTACAGAGGCCACCCTTGAGTAAGGGAGTCAGAGTATTTGTTCTCCAGGCAACATGCACAAAGTCTGTAGACAGGCTGAGGTTGAACAGTTTAAGTAGAGGCTCAGATAATGCATACTTGGCACTGAACAGAATGCAGCCTGGTATTGTGTCTGGTCCAATGGTGATCATTTTTTTTTTACCATTGACATGGATTTCCAGACTTGTTTCAAGGCAATTTCATGGAAAATTAAATTTTCAGGGATAGTGGGGGCGACAGTGTGGGTAGGTGGGGTAAAGTAGCACTAAATTTGTCTGCTAATATATTGGCTATATCCTTGGAATCAGACTGAGTAATATTATTATGGATGAGCTCAGTGCATTATTGGACATTATTCCTTAATTTTCTAACATGAATGAAAAAGGATATGTAGTATCCTTTGTTACTTGTGGCAGCCTTAAGTCTGCATTGTTCTTTATATTTTCTAATAGTGCTCTAAAGTGTTTTCCTGCCATATTTCATTGTGGTATGAAGGTAGAACAAAGCTAGTGCCCTTCTCCAGTAGCAAGAAATCTATTGACCCTACTCCTATTACCATTTATTCATCTAACAATACCCTTATTGAATGAGTGGAGCATACAAAATTACTAGGGGTTGTCATTGACAAGAACCTCAAATTTAATAAAACACTTAGCTCTAGTTATCAAGAAAATGCGTTTCAAGTTAGGTTCTCTTTACAGATAAAGCCTTTTCTGATTCCACCAGACATGCCATCTGTAAAACACACGTTCTATCTACCCTCTTATATGGTTCAACCATATTCACTAAATTAAGAAAATGCAACTTAATCAAACTAGAATCCTGCTATTACAAAATATCCAAATTCACTACCAACCAGCCTGCAAGAACTCATCACTGCAAAGTACTACACCACCTCGACTGGTCAGAACTTCTGAACCTATTAGCCTATAACCAACTAGTTCTAACTCATTCCACTGTGTATTACTGTAACTACTATCCATCTATTATAGGTTCATAGGTGTGCACTAGGCTAACAGCCCTGGAGCCTATGTAAGCCAAGTCCAAGAAGATTCCCTGACATCATGTCACCCAAAGTTAGTTCCCAGTTCTCCTGTCAAGCAAGGCCACTAAAGTGATCCCAGGGGTGAACTTCTTATTGTCCACCCACTCGTCAAGATTTCTCTTAAAGAGGGCCAGTTAAGTGTTCTGCTTGATGTGAATGGGAAGTTTGTTCCAGAGTATGGGAAGTCTCTGGGTTAAGAACCTGTCCCTCCAGCATGTTATGTTTATTGTGGTAATGAGGTTAAGGCCCCTAGAGCATGTGGCACGGAGGGATTGGGATTCTTTAGGTGTAGCATATCTAGCAACTCTGGGTCAGACATGGCTTTGTAGGTCAAGCAGAGATTGCCTCTAAGTGGATGATAAGAGACAGAGTATAGCTGGAGTTTTTTGAGTCTGTCCATATAGAGCATGTGTCTAAGGTCTAAGATCTTCTTAGTGAGGTATTTTGTGGCCTTTCCAGTTGTTGTAGATGTCTAGTGAGATACATACCAAATGGGGCGTTGTATTCTATAATAGGTCTAATGAGGGATGAGTAGAGAGGGATTATGACCTCTTTCTTCCTGGATGAGAAACCTTTTGTAATGAGATGTGCCACATAGAAGGACTTTCTGATTACAGTAGCAATGTGGTTATCAAAGGAGAGGTTGCTGTCAACCTGTGTCTCCAGGTCTCTTATCACACCTTCAGTGGACTACTGCCTATGTGGTAGTTCATGGGCACTGAATTTTTCCCAAAGGGAATGACAATCCACTTTTTCGCATTGAGCTTAAGGCCATGGTTCTGGCATCAGTCACTGGTGTCAGTGAGGCCTTTTTGTAGAATGTCAGCATCAGTTGGAGAATCAATAATGCCTCCCATTTTGCAATCATCTACGAACTTGGTCAGCCAGAGTCCCTTTGTGTTGGCTTGAACTTCAGAGAAGTAGATGCCAAACAGGAGAGGACCTAGGACCGATCCCTGTGGGACATCACTTGTAACTGGTTGGTAGTCAGATTTTGAGTCCGTTCCTTTCACAGTGTGGGTTCTATCAGTGAGCCCCATAGGGGTTTATGCCTAGTTTAGTGAGTCTATCTATGATTCCTAAGTGAGGGATTGTGTTGAAGGCCTTGGCAAGATCTAGGTAGGCTGTACTACCTTGCCCTCATCCACACTCTGGTGACAGACTTGAAGAAGTCTATCAGGTTGAGCAGGCATGATCTACCTTTCACAAACCCATACTGCGTGGGGTCCAGAGTTTGGAGATTCCCTATCTCCTTATTTGTAAGGTCCATGATGATGCGCTCCATAGCCTTACATATCAGACTCATCAGGCTAATGGGGCAGTAGTTCCCAGGGTCTGTAGTTGCTCCCCCTTTGTGGAGTGGGATGATCATAACAGTGCACCATTCGGTAGGAACAAAACCTGAAATGAGGCTTATATTGAACAGGATACTCAGGTGTGGTGCCAGTTCACTTTGTAATTCATATAGAACACAACCAGAGATATTAACAGGTCCCATGGAAGCTGTATTCTTGGCTTTGGACAGTGCAGTTTTTACCTTTGTAGCCATGATAATAGGGACTTGGCATTCCTCAGGTATTGTGATAGCCCTTTAGGGGGTGAAAAGGGGGTAATGTTTGCACACTGAACCTGTCAGCCAATATGTTGGCAATATCAGTTGGTTCTGTATATGGGGTCTATATTAAAATCGCGAAACCTCACTTACTCGAATACGGAAACGCTGACACATATATAGCGACCCGCGAAAACATTGAACGTCTTGTAATGTGAAATTCAAAATGTTGAATAGTCATAGTTGGCCCTTATCTGGTATAGCTCCCTAACATAAATGTGCAATAGTTATGGACCTTAGGGTTAGGGTGCAGTTTAAGGTAAGTGCATACACAGTAATACATGCAACCTTTACTTTAGGGTTAGAAGTAGGGTTATGTTAAGTGTATGTATAGTAATATAGTTCTGTAGCTAAATGTATACGTAATTTATACTTTTCCCGTAGTTGGGTGTTGTTTGTTTATAGTTAGATACATTTCTGTGTAGTGAATGTTTGATTAGGATATGGGATATATGGGTGAAGTGTAGAGATGGAGAAGTGTGGATTATTTATTTTGTTTGGGTAGGTAGTATGTAGCGGGCGGTGGGGTTGGCCAACTATGACAATTCCACATTTCGAATTTCACACTTCAGGATGTTCGATGTTTTCGCGGTTCGCTATATATGTGTCGACGTTTCCATATTCACATAAGTGAGGTTTCACGATTTTAATATAGACCCCTGTATATGTATTGCCATTGTGCTGTAACTCAGAGCAACCTAGTAATGCCCTAATTCACCAATAGAACTTTTTAGGTCTTCTAATAAATTGCTCCTGAAAGTCACTAAATCAAAGAATAGCTATGGGAACTCCCTGTATTCCTTCAAACTAGCCAAAACTTGGAATGATATTCCTCAAAATATACTGAACACTAACAACACTGCCAAATTCAAACAACTGCTGAGGAAACATCTTAAAAATACTTGACTTTGCTCCTGCACGGTTCCTGGTTAGCTGCTCCAAATTCCTGTTTCTCCTACCACTTACTTACCCCCCCCCCATTTTTCTTCTTCCGTAACTTTCTCCTTCCCCTATTCTCCTTCTTTCTCCTCCTTTGGCTGTCTCTTTTTCTCTTTATCTCATAGGTAACGGATTTCTCAGCCCTTGAATTTATTATCCAGCTTGTCATTTTTTGTTGTCTACTATTTTGTTAATTTTAATATATTTGTTTCTTTAAAATGCATCCTATATGGACATTGTACTGTCACGCTTTGTTTTCATACATGTTTTTTCTAACATGACAACACTGTAAACTGTGGAGCTTTTCTCCCTGGGCCTCCTCTGAAAACAGGCTATTTTTAGGCCCAGTCAGACACTCCCAGTAAACAAATGAAAATAAATAAATTAATAAATAAATAGAAGGATTTTAATTTCTTGCAACTTTTCATTATTTTTCTTCTTTTATTATATAATAGTATTTTTTTTTAGTTATGATTTTCATGTCTATGTTTTGTTATGTCAGCATACTGTATAATTTTGTTATACCATTACTCTTACTTTACTGTTACTAGTATGTATGTAACACTGGCTGAGCTTGCAAATGTTCAGATTTGGGCAGTCCTCCACCCCAGTAAGCAAAATTAAATAAATAAATACAGGGGTTGTACCACAGAGCTGTATTCCTGAATTTATCATTATATTTTGGGTAGATGGTTACTGACTTTAATCTGCAGTTCTTTAGGTGCTGGTAAAAGTTGGATATGAATGCAGGAGCCCTCTCAGTTGAGGCTACTTTCTATAAGCTGAAGTAGGTTTGCCTGGATAAGTCCATAATGATGGTCTTGATTCTTGCTGGGGTAGTACAACTAGGCTGATGAGAGAGATGATCAATTTGTGGTGACATTTAACTAGAGATGAGGAGATACAGGGTGGGGTACAGGGGGGGTTATGATGGTACTGATCTTGTCAAGGATTTTAAGCCTGTAGTGGGCAATTTACAGTTCGCTCCAGCTAAACATAACTATTTTTCAAGGTGTGATATTCATGCATTTCATTCTTGTCTCATTATGCAGGCATTTAGATACACTGCATAATTTGCATCTGCTTACGCACTGTGAGTTTACTGCCCAGCTTGAGTCTCAGAATCCCCTACACCCTGCTGATCAACATCCACTACATAAATAGCCCTTGCATGCAACACAATCCATTTATGAATTCCACCCCATGATTACTTAAACTAATTGGCAGCTGAGGAAATGTGGAGACTAACCTACCCTACCTACTGTTTTGCTGGGTGATGTCAACCATGCTTCCATAACTATGAAACAGCCTCCATCTAATGATTATGCATCTACATTTATTGATTTACTTCTTGCAAATAACTTTAAATAATGTATTGCTTTTCACACCACAAGGTGTAAATACTCTAGGTCTGGGAATCAGTTATGATATAAGAAAAAAATTCTTCATGAACCATTAGGTAAGTCTAATTATATAGCCATATATTTTTTCTGTCCCACCTGTTTAAGTACTTAGCTGCCAGATGCCCATCTATTACTGAATCTCAGAAGACCTTGGGCACTAGAAGAGCATTTTCTTGCTATCGCCTCTTGTAATCTACCAGCACACTATAAAGAAAACATCCCCAGATCTATTACTTCAAGTGTCTAGGCCTAAAAGGTTTACTTCTACAAATGAGAGATCAGACTTTGCCCTTAGTGGAATAAATCTGTATAGAGAAATTACTGACAGAAAAAGACATGCCTATAAAATCTATAGAAATTACCCTACACCTTTAAACAAAATAGGCTGAACAAGGATAACAATATGTCTTGTAGATTGCAAATCTAAATATAAATATCAGCTTTTGCTTGACTCCATGGTGCAGGATGATGAGTCCTGACTAATGATTCAGGTTGTTGGGGTTCAATTAGTGACCCTGGCAGGAAAGGAGTCAGGCAGAACGGGTGCTGAGTGAAGAGGTGTGGCCTGCTCACATCTCCTGGGAGAATGAAGGGTTATGCACACTCAGCGATATGCTGGATAGTGCGATTTCTGTGATTTAGACTGTGTAGCCCATCACTCATTCTTTGTAGCAGAAGCACAGTGCTACTTGGAGGGAACACCCATTGCAGAAGTGATGTGACACCCTCAAGAGTCGGCCAATTAAACATTCCATCCCCAATGGTTCACCATGTGTATGCAAGGATTAGGATTTAAAACAAAAATATTGACCCAACCCTGATGGTTGTTTGAATGTTGGCCACTCCCATTTAACCAATGCCTCGGTGATGAGAAACAAATGGGCCAATAGTGCAAGATATGGAAGAGGCTGATGGTCAACAGACATGATGGGGAGACAGCAAAAAAATTTGGTCATCAGTCCACTCAGAAATACTAAGAGACAGACTACTGATCTGAATGACATAGCAGAAGGACTTAATACCCACCGCATACAACATCAGGTCACAAAAGGAAAGCTGAGCATATGCCAGGTGGATTTATCTTACTGCAATGCCTATATATCTGAAACATTGATGAAAAATCTTTATCCATGATCAAATCTACCTGTAGAATGGGAAAGTACCAGGGAAAACATTATTAGTTCCATTGCATACTTTATTTAATTTATTATTACAAAATGAGATATTCCCTGAGAAATGGAAATTGTCTTTTCTTACACTGATATTTAAAGGAGCTTTACATGAATTGGTTTAGATCTATAGGTCATAAACTGATAAATGCTTTATGAGGTGCCTTTTATCACTGTTAAATGAAACTAAAAAATATAGCCTTTATATTGCAGGTATCTCAACAAGAGTTTTTTTTTTTTGTTTATAATAGATGAACTCTGACAAGTATGGCTGATTTTTAATAACCAGTAAGCCAAGCCTTAAATATGTAGCATACTTAGAGTTGATTCTAATAGAAATTATGTAATTATATATAGTATGAATAACTGTAAAGTTAACCCATTTTTAACAAGATGGGTAGCAAACTGGCTGAGAGGAAAACCTGTGTTCTACTTAGTTCATAGGTGGTTATTAGGCTATCGGCCCAAGAACTATTTTAAGCCATGCCAAGCTAAATCAAAGTATTACTGACATGTGTCAATATCTTCAGGAATTGTATGCGTACAATATAGGCTGGTGCACATCAAATGTGCACAGGCTGTCCCTGTCCATTAGGACCATAATTGCCAAACCAAAGGTAAATTTGACATTTCCTAACCATTGGTCCAAGTTACATTTTAATAGGATTAGGGATGAGTATGGCTTTACATAGGTGGGTAACCTGTTCCAGAGCAGGGGTAATCTTTGACACACAACTGTTCCCCCAACATGTCCCATTTATGTCACAGATGAAGGTTAGGTTCATAGAATGGGTATTTCTAATGCTATTTGTCTAGTGGATGTGCAACAAACCCATCAGTGTGGAATCAAAGGATGTCTTGTAGGCTAGGCATAGATCGCTGCTCATTAGTCTGTAGGAGACCAAGTACAGGGATAGGCTATTGAGGTAGTCTACATAGGACTTGTTTACTCCCTTATTATTTTGGTGAGGAAGTTCTGTGGTCTGCCAAGCTGTTGCAAGTGGCTGGTTAGGTATATGCTGAAGGATGTGTTTTACTCAATGACTGGTCTGAAGAAAGCTAAGTACAGTGAAGCAATGACCTCCTTGGACCTGGTTGCTATGACCTTACTTATAAGTTAATTATTTTCTCACCACAGTAGACACAAGGTGGTCAAAGGTCAGGTTACTGTCAACATGCATTCCCAGATCCCTGATTACTAATTCTAATTTTAGGAGTATATTATCAATTTTCTTATTTCCAGGGGGTGTTATCTTTCCAAAGGGTACTACTGTACATTTTTTCACATTGTGTTTTATTCCATGGCTCTGGCACCAGTTGTTTGGTCCTCTTGAAGGGTATCTTTGTTTTTAAGGGATTCAATGACAATGCCTAGTTTGCAGTCATCTGTAAACCTGGTCAGCCACAGGCGCTTAACATTTGCCTTGACTACAGAGAAGTAGATGCCAAAAAGGAGAGGCCCCAGCACCAATTCCTGAGGAACTCTGCTAGTGACTGGCCTCTTTGTGGAGGTAGATTCCCCCTGTTTGAGCTTCTTGTGTCCTATCAGTAAGCCAGCTGGCTATCCATTAAGTGACATATGGGTTTATACTTAATTGTGTAAGTTTTTCTATGATTCCTGAGCGTGGTATTGTGTCAATGGCCTTAGCCAGGTCAAGATATGCAGTATACACTGTTTTGCCCCTATCCATAGCTTTAGTGACCTTATTGAAGAAGTCTACAAAACTGAACTGGGTAGGGTCCAGTGACTGGATGTTTCCTACATCAGTGTTTGTCAGATCCATACTAATTATTTCCATGGCCTTGCATATGAGAATAGTCAGCCTTATAGGTTTGTAGTTCCACAGGCCAGTGCAAGGCCTCTACTTGAATACAGGGATAACTGTTGCAGTCCTCCATTCATTTGGCAGAATGCCTGTCTGGAGGCTATGGTTAAATAGAGATTCTAGCAGGCCTGTCACTTCATGTTAAATCTTAAATACACAAATACAAAATAAATCCAAGAAAAACAAACACACCCCAGGAGATAGCGGTTCAACAAAGCCTTTTCTTTACAACAATCAAATCCGGTACCTTGGCCATTTGCCTTCAATGGAACCATGTGTGTGTTTGTACTTCATGTTAAATGCCATTCAGGAGGCAACCAGGGATATTATCAGGGCCCATAAAAGCAGTGTTCTTGGCCTTAGAGAATGCAGTAAGAACTTGCGCTTTAGTGGGGTGATTGGAGGTAATAGGGGGGGTGAGCATGAAGCTAAATTTATTATCCAGAAGATTTGCTATATGTGCTGGCTAAGTATAGGTGTCTTCCATTTTCTACTAGTTCGACATGTTGTTGGGTGTTGCCTTTAAGGTTGCAGACATAACTGAAAAGGCTTTGTGGTTGTCCTTAGCTTAGGAACTATTTTTATCTGTAATTTGTCTTTGGTGAACTTGATTAGTCCCCTGAGTTTCTTGTTCAGATTGATGAGGGAGTTTTTACCTTGCTGGGCAATGCTCTTCCTGTTTTTATGTTATTATCTTTCTTTCCTTATTTCTTTTTTGTTATACAACCTATTTAAACTGGGATTCCACCAGGGTGATTTATTTTTGGAGGTCATCCTATGTTTACTTCTGGTAGTTACAGCTCTCTCTATGCTGCTATTTACATAACTATACAGGGATTCCGTGAACAATTCCACATAGACACCTGTGTTCTCAGGGTTTTCAGGGCTTGGAATTTTGCTAGGCTGTTGCTTAGCACAATGTAGTTAGCCTTAGAATATTCTTTTAAATGTTACAGGGTTAGCTGAAGTCCCAGACTTAATATTTATTTCATAGGAGACAGCTTTGTAGCCCAACCTATCCAATGAGAACTTTATACTGGGGGAGTGTGTCATTCACCCATGTTTACAAGGACCAAGTCAAGGATACTTGTGTCTCTGATGGGCTTACAGCCTATATGTTCCAGGATGGTTGTGTTAATAAATTTCAGGAAACTCTGGGTCTGTATGCTTGAGGTTGTGCATTATTCCCAATTAATGTTATGGTAGTTAAAGTCACCCATGAATATTGTGTTGGGACTTGAATGGGGAGTGTCTCCAGTTCATTCAAGTATGTGGCATAAGCTTCCTGTGTCATGGAGGGGAACCTTTAACTTGCAAGGATATGGTATGGGATTTTACTTATGGTAAGCTGGACATGGATAAGCTCAAGTGTCTCATATTGTTTGACCAGCCTTGAGGTGTGTTCATGTTTGATGTAAAGTGAGACTCCTCTACCTTTAGACCCTACCTGTGCAGTATGTGGTCTAAATGTGTAAAAGGCATTATAGCCTTGCACCACACACTCAGTAGCTTTAAAGCAAGTCTCAGTACCTACACAGATGTCTGTTTTCTCCAGGATGAAGAGGACTTTCTGGGTGTGGAGTTTCCTGTTTAGACTTGCATTGAGCAATAACACCTTTAGATTATTCTGAGATGGTTTAGCTATGACTGTAGGTTTATCAGGTTGGCACTGCCTAAAAAATGCATGATAGGGGTGGACAAGGTTTTAGACAATATTCAAAAACCCCGGTGGGGGACAGGTGCAGAACATCACTGACAAAGCACTGAGGTCTGTCTACCATATCTTAACAGACAGCAAATATTGTACCCCTTTGCAGTGACACCAAAAACTAAGCCAATTATTAAAGTCAATTATCTTCTGTTAGTACTATGGAGGCGGCCCTGGAAAAGAGGCAGTGCTACTCCCTGCTAGGCTCATACTAGGCTGGGATGCATAGTTCAACAGCTGTGTTATATCTGTGTTCATATAGTCCAGGGATGTTGTGTCTCAAGTCTTTCACACCCAGATGAATTATGACAAGAGTCATTTTGGTACTTGTAGTGCATTGACTTAAGTGCACATGTGATCTGGTGGATTCTGGTACCTGACAGGCAGCTGACTGTGACTCTCTCCTTGCTCAGCCTGGTGACCGAGACATCTGTGTGTTTCACAATAGCATCTCCTATGGTTAAACTTTAGGGTTGTGTGGTAATTTGCCCTATGGACTTAGAGCATGAACACCTTGTGATGACACTGCATGTGTTTTGGTGTGTCTTGTCATAGCAGAGTGCTCTAGAGGTTGTTGAGGATATTTGTTTTGCATGATACATCTGGGAGACCGTTGAGGGTTTGGAAGATTACATTTAAGAGCCTCAGCATATGTGGAATAATGTATTTGGTGAGTACCATGTATAGTGTGTGTGTGTGTGTGTGTGTGTGTGTGTGTGTGTGTGTGTGTGTGTGTGTGTGTGTGTGTGTGTGTGTGTGTGTTACTGACAACCTGTTTGGTGTTGTTTCTATTAGTGAGAGCCTTGCTCCAGTGACATTGTGTAACTACATCTCTCACATACCATATCAGTTTGCTTTAGAGACAGATGGTTGTCAGTATGCAT
The DNA here is from genome assembly GCF_019279795.1 of Protopterus annectens. Classification (NCBI taxonomy): domain Eukaryota; kingdom Metazoa; phylum Chordata; order Ceratodontiformes; family Protopteridae; genus Protopterus; species Protopterus annectens. The sequence goes on from NC_056746.1 coordinate 1,495,230,186, forward strand.
CATTTTTTTGTCAATTTTCTTTATAATTTCTATTACTTATTGTGATAATTTGTATGTAAGCTTAGACTGTAGCTTTTCTCCTGGACCTCTGCTGAAAATGGGCACTGTCCCAGTCGGACCATCCTGGTAAACAAATGTAAAATAAATAAAATAAATAAATAATAAATCTAATAAATCATCATCTGGTCAGTCATCTAATTGAGACAGCTTGTCTCAGGGTGTCTCTCAGGGATTCGGGCTGGGGCCCCTGCTATAAAATAATCAGGTTCCCCTTCAGAAGCCTGAATGATCATAAGCTCGAAATTCATAAGCCTGAGACCAAAAGCCTGAAAACTCAAAAGCCTGAAAACCAAAACCCTGAAACTCAAAAGTCTGAAAACACACAGAATACAAATAATGCTAATATGCCAGTACAAAGACACTATCTACCCACTTACCTTAACCCAAACCCTAACCCTAAGGTCTGTCACTATCGCACACTCACCTAACCCACGCCCTAATCCTAACTCACTTAAACCACCCCAACCCTAAAGTCTGTCATTATCGCACACACGCCTAACCTGCGCACTAACCCTAACTCACTTAACCTGCCTCTAACCCTAACGTAAAAACAATCGCACACTTACCTGAACCCAACCCGTAACTTTCCACCACAGCGCTAAGAATAGCAAAGCCACATTAAAGTCAGTATGTGTATTTTGTGTGTTTTTAGGCTTTTGGGTTTCAGGCTTTTGAGTTTTCAGGCTTTTGGTCTCAGGCTTATGAATTTCGAGCTTATGATAATTCAGGCTTCTGAAAGGGAACCAATAATTATTGTCGTTTAAGTATTCTGATGACTGTAACATAGGCGCACTGCACCATACAGCACATGACACTGATAATCTAAATGACTGCTTAAAGGAAAGCAGTGCATGGGCATCACAATTTGGTGTGGAACATAATGCTAACAAATGTAATATTATGCATTTGGGAAATAAACAAATGTTAAAACCAATTATCAAAAACAACTACAATTTTATTGTGGTGGCTCAGGTCAAAGACCAAGTTCTCGTGGTTCAGCATAACCTACAGTTTAGATTGACTACTAATAATGTGAAAAATAAGGCTAATAACATTGTACATTTCTTACTTAGGTGAATAAGTTCCAGGGAAGCAATAGTCTATCATATAACTTGAACAAAGTCTAATGTCAGCATTTTTTAACTATAATTACGTATTTTGATTATACACGCAATGCATACTAACCCCCGGATTCACAAATCCTCTGTGTAAGACTAAATAAGTCTTACTCGGAAACTGCAGTTGAACGGTATGATGTCAGCGTGCCATGCATATTCATGAGGGCACACTGACTCCACTCCAAGTCTAACACGGACCATGCAGGAAGGCAGGGGGCGTGTCTGACTGCCGAGCAGTCCAAAGGTCCACACCCCTGCAAGTGTCTGAATTATGAAATGTCAGCACACATGAGCGAGTCCACTCAAATGTCTACGTACCCAACACTAAACTCCATCACATTGTAAACCCCCTGCACAGTTATAAAAAGTAAAACATTTCATTTTTTTTTCTAATTCCCGATATAGCTGGCCATATTTGCGCGTGTTTGCGTGAGTGTGCCCATTGCTTAGCTGCAGTTAGCAATTTCAACATTGAAGAGCATAATAAGGAATGTTTATGCAAATTAAGCCAAATAGCAATAGCGTAGTGGTAGAGCTTTCGCACAAAGAGGAGGCATGCACGGTTCGAGTCCCACCACTCCCCTTTCTATTTTATATTTTAAATTAGTATATGAAATAATTCCTGACATATATGAATAAAATTTTACTAAAAAGCATTGAAATGGCCTATGTATCAGTGAACAAAATGTATATTTATAAATATAAGAAGGATCCTGACATATAATTGCCCGTAATTAAGCAGCGCTTTACCCAGCGCAATATAGTTGTCTGTAGTTAAGCAGCGCTTTACCCAGCGCAATATAGTTGCCCATAGCTAAGTAGCGCTTTACCCAGCACAATTGGTTTGTGTAGAGGTGCGCACCGCGCCAACCAGTGCACCGTAGGGCAACGTGGAGCAATGTAGAGCAAAGTTGCCTAAACACAGCCACACCCCCTAGCCTGTCTGGACAGTAGTAAAATAAAAAGCAATGACAAGGATCAAACCCAGGACACTGTGCACCATAATCAAAGTACTGAACCACTAAGCCATGACAGATTAGGATAAATAGCCACTGTTAACATACATATACTCATAAATGGTAGATTAACAATTGCTAAGCAGGTCTGCAGTCAGACGAGAATTTTCAAAAATGGCCAATCACAAAAAAGTGCGGGAAATGTGGCATATTTAAGCTCCATAGGCAGGAATACTCACCATAACCGATTGTAGCTCCCATCTGCAGTTAGAATGGCTGGTGCTGGAGAGGGTACTCACTTTTGAGCGCAACGCTGGGGCATTGAGGAGTCAAAATACATGGTTTGGCTCCTTGTCCACCGTCATGAGTCAAGACTCCTGCAGGGCCAGTTCCAAGGGACGGAGTACAAAGCAGAGGCTTGGAACCGGTTAGATCATGATCTCACCAGTGCCACAGGTGTCCCTCAGACTGGTGAGCAGGTCCGTCACCACCATGCAGACCTGAAGAGACAGAAGCAGGACCTACTGAACCAATGGATACAGGAGGCCCGTGACATGCAAGATGCCCCACTACTGAGTAGGTAGCCATGGAATGCAGTATGTAAGACATGCTAATTTAGTCTATATAATGGATAGGTATGTCTCAATATCCCTTCATTTACTTCACAGCTGCAGGTGTCCATGCTGTGAATCAGCAAGGCTATGCAGATAGGCTGCTAAGGCTGCGCCACCAGGCAGGTTAGTAATTATTCTGCATGTATTGTTATATAAAATAGGTGAGAGAGCCTGAAAGAAAGTGTTGTAGCCCAATAATGCAGCCATAAAATGCCCTGAATAATTCCTCTGCATGTACTGTTATATAAAATAAGTCAGAGAGCCAGAAAAAGAGTGTAGCAACCCATTAATAAAGGTAAAATAAGTCCAGAATAATATCTCTGCATGTACTGTCATATAAAATAAGTGAGCGAGCCTGAAAAAGAGTGTTGTAACCTATTAATAAAGGTATAATATGTCTTGAATATGTCTTCCGTATGCACTGTAATATCAAATAAAGGAGAGAGCCTGTAGAAAAGTGTGTAATGCAATTAATAAAGGTATAATACTTGGAGTGTGTCTGTGTCACTTACTATGAAATGTTGTTGTACCCTTGCATTATATAAATAGTACTGTTGTATTAAGTGCTGTCAACCGACAGTTGGGCAGTCCCATATAAAGTGGATGATGGAAGTACCAGTAGCTGTGAAGCATATATACAGTCCTCAACAGTCGGTTAATGGCTGGCATGCATAGGTAAATCTGGCACACGAGTAGCTTGTTAATGTGTTCCCCAGAAATGTGAGTGTGCTACACGAAATGTAGGGTTCTGTAGAAATGTAACTGAAAATGTCACGTGAGCACATCCAGATATATAGATATATAAATATAAATAAAATAAATAACTATGTAGCAGTAACATCTGCATCTTGGACAGTTAGTATGTCAGATATAGGTCAGGTATATAATGAACTAGCCAAACCCATTACACAACCAAATGCATGTTGCCTAGTGTAATAATACATGTAGGGGATATACACCTGCAGTCAATAGGAATGTAGTGTAGACTAAAAGTACTTATAAGATGTTAATGGAGGTTTCTTTCTACACCCTACTGTATGTGCATAAACAATGCAATTCCACACCTCAATGGGTATGTCTAATCTCAAAACATTTGTTGGGACATATGTCCTATTGTTCTATAAATACCTGCATTTACTTTGATGCATGGGCCCTGTTCAAACATCACAATCTTGGTGGCCTGTTGCCACCAATCATCCCTGCATGCTGTTGTAATGTCCACTGTTGTTCAATATATGCATGTGTTATGCTTGCTGTTCAACTGTTGGAATCCTGGTGTGTTGGGTTAATGGGAATATTACTGCATGCTGATGCAACTAATTTGGAATGCTGTTGTTTATGCTGTAATTAAACACACCTAATCACAGAACATATGGAAAGGCCGGTGTCAGCGGACCCACCTGTCCCTCCTCAGCTGGCGATTGCACCTGGCACCAGCAGGTCCGGTGCCCAGCCCGGGCTCCCCCCCTCCGTTGGTCCTGTGCCACCTTCGGGTGGAAGCGCTGCAGGGGATGGGGCTCGTCCCCCCCATGCAAGAGTGGGTGGAGAAGGGCCACCTGTCACCCTCCGAAGGGTCCAGGCTGTGGTGCTTAGGGAGATCCAGCGTTCAGTCACTGATCCCCTATGCCAGCTCAAGGCGAGAGTGGTGCGACTCACAGGTGAGCCTGCCACTCCTATGCAGCCCCCAGCACAGCCACTCTCGGGGCTGTGAAGGTGCAGTGGTGACTGCCCATGGCTGTGGATTTCGGTTCCACTGTTACCATCTGTGGGCTCATGGGCTTGTGATTTCCAAACATCCGTCCCTGTCAATTGTGTTCACCCACCCCATGTGTCATACTCCGCCCCTGTATGCGTCTTGTTTGTCTTGTCTATTTACCTCCCCAACCAACCTCCCAAATATACCTACTTCCTCTACCTCACTTTCCACTCTCACCTGAAAAAAAAAAAAAAAAAGGCAATCTGTTCCCACAAAAAAATTATGCCCCATACATAGCTGCCCATTTCACACACATGTCCGCTGGACATGTAAACTGATAATTATAATTGACAGTACAACATACTTTGTTGTCCTCACCCTTCTCTCAGGGGTGGAAGGTTTCAAATTTCACTCCAAATTTATTGCATATGCACAGCTGTTGCTGGTAAAGAAATGGGCAGCTATGGACCTTAAAAACTGAGAAAAGGTAAACAAACTAATAAAAATAACAATAAAAGACGGGTGCAATAGCAGCCAGAAAAGTTTATTTAACAAGTATTTTAAAGCGCTTTTTCATCAGCGTTAATAGCTGACTTCCTCAGAAATAACAATGAATGAACTACAATGAAATATTTAAAAAGTTTCAAATTAGGTGCCAATTAGTACGTAAAATGCTGAACAACCTTCACAGACAATTTAAAGAAACATTCCCAATTCATTTGGCATTATATTGGGAATGTATAGTACCTAACAATAACACATAAAATAACAGTTATTTAAAAATTAAATTCTAAAAAACATTATTAAATTAATTAATCAAGCATTGATGTGTAGCATTATAATACTTATAAAATTATTAATAAATATAAATTTATGAACAAATAACCAATAAATGAATCATCAGCATAAACCTAAGATGAACTCAACTGTAAACATTGTTATAGTCAATGAAAAATGTTAAATATAGTCAATAAAGGGTACATGTTACCAGGGCTAAAATCTAAAAAAATCATCTCTTAAGACTGTTCAGTTTTAATAAGCTTGAAATTGAACACAAGTCATTAATTCCTGGATAACTATATGCATTTAGCCTGACTTGCCAAATTAACTCAGCCTCTTCCAGTTTGAGAGGTCTAGGTCCCCCTCTACTATCACAACTGACCTGATCTATAACTAAGAATTTAAATGTATGATTATTAAATACAGAAGTGTGTTTAACTAGAGCATTGTCAAGTTTGGATTTTTTCATAGAATAAAGGTGCTCATATATTCTATCCCTAAGTCTCCTTTCGGTCTTACCAATATAGAAGACCGGGCATAATGTACATCTAGCTAGATAAATAACAAAGGTGAAATTACAGGTGGATTTATATTTTAATTTATAAGAAGTACCATTTAACTCGAAACAAGTTGCTTCTTCCACGTATCTACAATAATTACAATTTTGACACTTCGACATGCCTGCATTACGAACTACTAAGAATTTACTACTCTCCAACACAGATTTTATATTCTTCCCTTTCCAAAAGGCGACTTTTGGTCTATCGCCTAATTTTTCAAAAATTGTGGGATACATTTTAAACATTTCCCAATTCTTATTAATTATATCAAAACAAATGTTACTTCCCATACTAAATGTTGTAATAAAGAAAGTTGTCTTTATATTATCTGTACAAGTAACTGTAATTTCCTCTATTTCGTACTACTATTATTAAGATCAGTCACACGATCAGGGGCATCTGGGGTCAAGTTGTTAATAACTGGAAGTAGTGGTTGGTAAATATTCTGGCTTCTTTTATCCATAGTTTCCTGTATTAGGTTATCCAAGAGAACTTCAGGATAACCTCGTGATAGAAACATATTTTTGAGGACAACACATTCATCAAAAAAATCGTTGTCCAAACTGACCATCCTGGCAGCTCTTACTAATTGGCCTTTGACAACCGACTTTTTCTGAGAAAAAGGGTGACAGCTAGTAAAATGTAAAAAGGTGTTTGAGCAAGTTTTCTTATGAAATATCCTTGCAGTATAACAATTGTACTCATAATTCTTACTTAAGAGTACGTCACGGTAAGCGATGCTGTCAGTCCCAAATGAATGTGTGAACTCTAAAAAATTAGTAGTATTATTAAAATATTGTAAAATTGATTTACTTTTATCAACGTTCGCATTAATCAAAATAAGAATATCATCAAGGAATCTAGTATAATAGATGAACTTGTCAAGATAAAGATTATTGTTGGAAAATACAAATTCAGATTCCCAGTATGCCATAACTAAGTTGGCTATACTTCCACTTCAAGGAGACCCCATTGCCACTCCCACTTTCTGTAAAAAGAAGTCATTATAGGACATAAAAAGTTAGAAAGGATGAGGTCACTGAGCACAGATACAAGGTGAATATCCCTGTCAGGAGCATTGTGTTTCTTTAAAGCAAGAGTCACCCATTCAAGTGCAATGTTGTGTGGTATACTACTGTACAAATCTCTCACATCTATAGTTAAAAAATTAAAGTGAGGGTTGTAAGTAACAGATCTTATATTTTCTAGGAATGTCCATGAATCTTTACATATCTGGGCTTCCTTTACTACATATTTCTGTAGTATACTATCCACTACCTTAGCACAAGAATAAGTAGGCGACCCCCTGCTATCAACCAACAGTCTAAGTGGGGGATTATCAATACACTTATGTATTTTTGGAATCCCAAAAATGCATGGGTATCTTGGAAATGACGTAGTTAGATAACCATACATTTTTTGGTAGATTCTACTTTCAATGTATAACTCCTCAATACAGTCCTTAATTAACTTATAAGACCTATTGACTTCTGATCTTGAACTAGATTCATATGTGTCAGAGTGTAGTACTTCATCCATATGGGTCTGATAGTCGGCTGTACTAAATACAACCAACCCCCCCTCCCTTATCTGGTTTACAAAACCTAAGTTTTTGAGATTTGAAAAACTGTAAATACTCAACTTCTATCATATTCATATGGACCTTTCCTACACCCATCCTGCACATCCCGAGTTTGTTTCCCTACTGTCTTTCCCTCTTTGTGCCCCCTTTCTCACCACTTTCATATCTCCCCATTTTCTTTTCTTTCAAAGAAATTAGCATGGGGGTTAGTGGGAGTAAGCACTTTTAAGCAGTAGTTAGCGTGTTTGAGCGAGTGTGCGCATGTGTGCGCTTAGCTAAGTATTGCTAAGCATCGTGCAAACCCGCGCAAACCCACTTACAACTGCTTAAAAGTGCCTTAGCCACTCTGCATGGCAGGGCCCTTATTCTGCTGAGCAGCAAAATAAAACACCTCTGTCAGTCTCGAACACACTACACTGCATGAAGTACCACTAGGCCACAGTAGATATACAGCAAGTTGGTGCTGTAATAAATATATCATGCATTACAATGAGTGAATGTAAAAGGAAAATAGGAATGTCATAACACAAATCCTGTTCTGTGGATCTTTACCAGCAGTTGTTGTGGAATTGCATGACATGACTGTGAAAAGAGAACCAGCTATTCTAGCAGGAAATAATGTTACAGTAGCACTTTACAAACCCCACACAGTATCAGAGCAGGATAAACACTGGCATATTTGAATAGGGCAGAGGCCATACTTCCCAACTGTGCCTGCTTTTCAGGGATGTCCCTGATTTGTAAACAAATGTTAGCTTTGTCCCTCAGAATCCCTCTGAAAAGTATTGACGGTAGGCCAAAAAGTGGGGAATTACACTTAATGAATAATGTCAATAAGTAAGAGTACACACTGCATGCACATCAGAAAAGGTGTATTAATACATATGCTCTGATTCTCTCACAGTCTCAACTTAATGTCTGTAATATATTACAGGTGTACACCAGTTATATGTGCCTTTCCCTGAGGCTGTTCAGATATATACCTGAGTGTATCAGAGGCCTGGCAGAGGCATAAATACACAGGCATTTCAGCTTTTCTGCTGTTAAACACTCTGCAAATAGCTTTGGAACGAGTCCCACAAGCATACCCTTATGTAGGAGTACAACACAGAAATATCAAAGGATGTAGCCATATACTGGTAGCAACCAACTGTGACAATGCCATTGTTCCAGTGCAGAAAAGACCGGTGTGGTGCACAGACAAAGAATAATAGGCAAACCTCCGGCTACCATCTGGACATGTCCACAAGTGGGAGCTACACAGACAGACTACTTGCCTTGTTAGACTAACAGGTACACAGCAACCCTGTATGTTCAGCAAGATAAATATCACACAATAATATAAAATGCTCTCTGTACTTCTGCACCCCTACCTAAAATAACAATATACCTGTGTATTCAGGCTCTACCAAGGATGTCGGTAGGCATACTCAGTACTGAAATGTGTCCAGTTGTCTTGAGAAGCCCATGTTGATGTCAACACAAATAAACAACAAACTGTTCAGAAGTGAGGTAATTAATATTTACAGTATAGTAGTTCACAAACAGTTCATGTGCCAGAGAAATACACTGCAATAACTACTTTTGTATGGCAGTTAATTGTCTAATTAGAAAAGAATGTACATACTCCCATGTATCTTGTGTAAGCATTTGGAGGGGTGAGTAAAATTCTACACTGACAAGTGTGTACTAGAAGCAGCAACATTCAGGTTTGAGTACAACATGCAAATCACTGGCTACAACCCTAGCTTCAGAGATAAGAAGTATACCAACCTTCTGACTGACACAACGGTGTCCACAGCAAACAAGCATGGGCCCCACTTTGGAAAGGGCTACGCCTACCTAACCTAGCATTTTATAGCAGTGGGCTGCTATGACAGTAAGTACTGCAATTACCACACAGCAGGCTGCATGCAATTAGTAAATGCTGGGCACCAATTGGTGCAGAGGCCATCACATGCACATGTGCAGATACCTAGAAAAGCAGGCTGTACTTGCTGTCTACACATGCAATAATCTCATTGCAGCAAGAGAGAGAGAGAGAGATAAAGACATAGGCAGAGACACAGACAAAGACACACAAAGAGACAGGAACAGAGAGACACAGAAAAAGAAAGAGCAACAGACAGAGAAAAAAAATATTTCCTTTAAAAACAAATGGAACACAGCAATACAAACGAAAGGTATGTAACACATATGTATTTGCTGGCATGTAGTAGATATTTATGAAGAATACTCTACATACTGTGAATCATCCATATGTGGCAGCAGTACATATCTCTATGTATCTGTACATGTGCATAGGGCAAGGGACATACTGCAACTGTTTGTGAAGGGTGTACATATATACGTTGCTGAAGGTTGTTATGTGCATATTTCTATGTAGGTTGTAGTGTGTGGCAAAGAAAACAGCATGCAGTGCTGGTATATGACATGTGGTGGTTAAACGCTGTGGGTATGCTCTGTCAGTTTTGCAGTGTTGCAGCCAGTGAGGCCTGCTAAAGCTACATGGGCTGAGGACACCTTCAATGCAGTCTGCACAATACTGTGCAATATTATTACATAACTGTATATCTCACAACTGTCGCATAAGTGATATTTCCACCATGAATAGTGGACTGTATATGTGCCTATATGTACATCTATATGTACAGCAATGGATGTTTATATGTATGTGTTTATGTATGTGTATATATATATATATATATATATATATATATATATATATAGATATATGTAGATATATATATAGATATATATATATATAGATATATGTAGATATATATATAGATATATGTAGATAGATATAGATATGTAGATATATATATATATATATATATATATATATATATATATAGATATGTGTATATATATATATATATATATATATATATATAGGCTAAAGCAATACATGTATGCTTAGCTTATTGAGTGGTACTGCTGGTGAATCCAACTCCCATATGAACTGTAGTATTACCTGAAGCTGTAGGCCTAAACAGTACAGTATGGTGTATGTTCACATTGCTTGGAAACACTATTTTGTGTGTTCCCTGTAGTCCTCACAGATTATATGTAATAAGGTTTTGTAAGTAGTGACACACAGTACTGTATGGTACACAGGTAAAGCTCATCTGGGTTGGCATACATTTGTGCGTTGTATGTATGTCTGATGTGTGTGTAATTATGCCTATACCATGCCCTCAATCATATCTGTGTTACAGGGTATACATGTGTATCTAGCAACATGTATAGTCTAGTACAGCAGTATGCTACCTATATCAACAACTGTGCATATATGTTAGGCAGGGGTTTGGCATCAAAGACTACTGTGGTATACTGGTAATACTGTAACTGTACTTTACATTCATTGCAATGGATGACATCTTTATTCATGCATTAGCTTGATATATACCTCCTGTGGCTAGGTGGTGCATCGTGTCACATACAGTGTGCCATGTACTGTTGTATAGTCTTACATACTGGTTTCACTTTGTTGCTGTGCAGAACATGGTTTAATATATAGAACGTGCCAGGCACTGTCAGGCAGTTGTGGGCTGAGCACTGATATGTGGTATTAAAAGTGTGTATCTACTGACAGCCAATAGGTTGCTATTTATGGTATTTCATTGAAATCTGTACTTTAGAATGTTAAGTGTGCCACATGACTTGTACATAATTATTGTTATATTGTCTTCCAGGGACATGTCTCACCATCGCAACCCTGCTTATTCCTCCTGAAGAGGAGGAAATAATCATATCCACCCTACTACAACATCACACCAGCATGGGCACACTGCACTGTGACAAGATGTTGTCCATCGGGTGAATGACGTAGGCATGCATAACCAGACTTATGAGCAGGTACGCCATCACTGCAGTGATTTAATCAGACATGTCCGGCAGCATGCCTCCGATGTCCACAGACAACAGCTTGCCACAGGTGGTGGTGCAGCATCACATCCACCCCTCACCAGAGTGGAAGAGCTGCTCCTCAGTGTGGTGGATCCTGGCCAACCACTACAACAGACATGTGTCATCATGGAGGCCGGAGTCACCCAGCAAGTTGACTCAAAGTATGCAGGTAACATGGCATATCTATAGACTACTGTTAGCTCGATTGTTAGAACATGCATATGTCAGATGTGTACTGTGTATTTAGAAGATGTGGAGCCTGGTGTTGTGCAATACTGATAATTTGGAACATAATCTGTATGCCTGTGACTGTCATCCGTTGTACTACTGTGAAATTGCAAACTCACAGCAGCAGTGCCATAGTTGTTGACACTGACAAACTGTCTCATATCCTTGTAGGTCCCTCTGGAGTGACAGCAAGACAGCAGACCTATGCTGGTGAGTGTTCTACATTTAATATAGCAAATAACATGTGCATGTCATAGGTGAGTTGTAGGCCATATACACATGTAAAACACCTACACATAATGCATGCTCTGCATGTTTTCTGTGGGACTATGCACATCCCAGTAACATGAGTAGCTGCCTCAAACACATGCAATACACAGAGCATCCCAAACAATTGTGGTACACTGTAGTGGACATTGTATAGACAGAGTCACTACACATGTACACAACATACACCACTTTGTCATACGCAGTAAGTGTTAATATGATACACATGGCATATTTAGACACCTGCTATAAGGTCAGACTCCAGTATCCCAAATGTCATCCACACAGCACACATACTATACCTGAGGGGGTAGTGGCCTATCATGGGGCGGTGCGACACTCTTCACCACACAACACATTCATGTTAGGCAATGTGCCCTATTGAACACCTTACATATCCATGTAACAACTGCCTGTGAAATGGTTAATGTAGCCACAGTGCTGCAGTTCAGGTACAGCAAGATAGTTGCCAGTGTGGCACACATTAGTGGCCTTGAGTGACCACATGATTCTGCCTGATGATGGTTCATGGTACTACACTACATCCAGTTACAGTAACTACAGTACTACACATAGCATTCATTGCTATACACCTGACAGTTGTGTGCATCCAGCCATGGTATGTATACCTATGAGTGATGGTGCACAGGACATTGAAAAGCATGTAATACTTGCACAGCAATGTTGTGTCCATGTACACATTGTGCTCCAGGGTGAGGCCAATCATTGAACAACACACATGCATCAAAGACATGTATACTGTTATTAACAAGGACTCTCTACACTCGCATTGCATGCTGTTGAGCAACACACATCCTGCATGCTGACACGTGTGATAGGACTCTTTGGCTTGTGATACTGTACTCCACCATCAACCACTAATGAGTATGTTCTGGATTGCTGTTGGTGTGTGTGTGTGTGTGTGTGTGTGTGTGTGTGTGTGTGTGTGTGTGTGTGTGTGTGTGTGTGTGTGTGTGTGTGTGTGTGTGTGTGTGTGTGTGTGTGTGTGTGTGTCAACTTTAGTGAGTAGTGTATTTGTGTTCATGTGTTCATGTGTGCATGTGTTCATGTGTACATGTGTGCATGTGTTCATGTGTTCATGTGTTCATGTGTTCATATGAGCATGTGTTCATGTGTGCATGTGTGCATGTGTTCATGTGTGCATGTGTGCATGTGTGCATGTGTTCATGTGTGCATGTGTGCATGTGTGTATGTGTGCATGTGTGCATGTGTGCATGTGTGCTAACATCATGTACAGATTGTAAAGTGTGTTTCCTGTCTTCCTCTCACAGGTGCTGAGGTTGTGCTGGTTGAGTGCAGCAAGGAACCTGAAGTCACTGCCACAAATAGTGGAAATGATGATACATGTGTTGTGGCACAGGCAGGTTTGACAGGGTCTGTCGTTGGTCCGCCAATTGACAGTTCACAGCTTTCCACCCCATCTATGTGCACATTCATACTGCCAATACATCCCTCATCACCAATGGCCTTAGCTGAGGGACAGCATACAGTAGGCATTGACCAGGATAGTGTGGTATCTATGGCACATGCATCCCCTCACAGCAGACATACCCAGATTCCTGGAATGGTACCACATAGGCAGATGTCCAGGGGTTCTCCGTGGGAGCACTGCTGGTCATAATGCCCCTGGCAGACGTTCCCCCACAGGTCTTACAACCTTAGGTATGTTCCGGGCTGTAATGCAGGCACAGGCACGTATGGAACGGTACACCAGACAGGGACTAAGGGCGCAGAGGGCCCTTAACACAGCTATCAATGACAGTATCCGTGACCTTGCCGGTGCCATCCGTAATTACACCGAGGTCATTGATAGACGTTGGGGGGAGACATTAGATGTCCTCCGCAATGTCATGTCCATGTGCCAGGACAGTGCAGGATGGCTGAGACATCGACATGGACGTATGCCAGCAACATCATCAGCTGGCAGTCATCGCGGATGACACACAAGTCACTGCCGCTCCCGTAGTGGCAGTACCAGCCCCAGCAATGTTGGGGCTGGGCTGTCAATAGACCATCCTAGAAGACCACATGCACATGGCTCTTGCCAGTCCCAGCAGGGACATGGGACAAGTTGACATCCCTCTGCCTCTGATGATAGTACCCAGTCTGGCTTAGTACCTGATACTGTCCGTGGCACCCCTGCCAGGCACAGGTACTGTGTACCGTGGCCAGAGACGGTGATCTGTACAGCCTGGCAGGTACAGTCTGTGGCTGTCCCACAACCTCCCATATTTGGCAGCCACATGGTGGAACTTTGTGCATGCAGACACACACACATAAACCAAACACCTAGGGCTAACACATACACACACACATTACATCAACATTGACCCATGCTGTACTGTTGTCCCTCACACACACACACACACACACACACACATACATGTCAATTGGATGGGTCAATGTTGGGCTCTGGCAAACTAACAACGCACCCTGTGCATATGATGAAACTGTGCCACCTCCTGTCATCTGTAACATTGATACAGGAACAGGCTAACATGGTGCTGATGCACAGGGTGACTTAATAGCAGTGTAGCAATGTTAACATGTTGTCAACAGTAAAGTGTAATGATATCCTTGTAGGTATATCTGAGCAGGCATGATGCATTAAAGCTATGATTATCAATGTAGTATTGTTTACATCAGTGTTAATTCCAAAAATGTATTGTCCGCCCATGTGCCACTTGGCTGATGTGTGTAGTTCTGGCAGCATGAGTCGGTGAGTGGACAGTATGTCTGTGATGTGTGCAGTACAGATTTGCAGGTGTATATTTGTGAAAATGGTGGAGGTGCACTGTCTGCATGTACGTGCATAGTGGACACATGGGAAGGGTGACATGCCCTGTATTACACAGTGTTAACACTTCATAGTTTCTATTGGTGGCCAGTATGCATTTTACTACACATATGTTTTAACTTGGGTACACATGTGTGTATGACATGGTTTGACACTATGCTGTGGGTTATACTGTTACTATCTGTCATTGGTTTGCATTCTGGTAGTATACACAACCTCAACAGCCTGACTATAACCAATCGTTAGATGATGTCTTGACAACTGACACACAGATGTAGGAAACACAGTAGCATTTGGATCCTTCCGGTACTATACTATACCAGTAACCAGTGGTAATGACTGCCAACCATTCCTGGGACCACTCTTGTGTGGCATGTAGCCCTCTTAGGTACAAGCAAACACACTAGGGATATGTCCGTCCACATCTGGTAATGTATACAGTGGCCTACAATGCATTCTCTGGATGAGACACCTATCCTCCACAAGGGTATCATACAGACAGATACCTGTTGTCCAACCCATGCTGTAAAGCTATAAGCCAACTATAGCATAGTCATCCACATTTACTAAACATAGTATCCCGACAGTACCACATAGGTAGTAGCCCACAACATGTAGAAGGGGTACCGGTGTGTATATACAGCCACATGTTATGTCATCTGTCCTTCGGTATTCACATTTCCAAAGGTATTCTGAAGTCCCTCGGTGTATCACATAAGCAATAAGGGGTCTGTATGCATATCCACGAAGTTGTTGTACACCTATAATGAATGTCCACTATTGACAGACTTTGTTGTGTTTGAACATGTCTGAAATATACCCCAGGCAGGAATCCTCACTCACACTATTCTATAGGAACTGTCATGGGTGTGTGTGACACAGATGACCTAGGTCACAGATCACTACAGTGGCTGGCCTTGTCACAAACATACATATGTGACCTAAGGTCTGAGAAGCAGCAGCACAATCTGTCAAAGGTAACAGATGCATTCATGTAGAAAGCAGGCTTCACACCTAAGAACTAATTGAGGTCACATGTGCATATATGTATTTGCCACACAGATACCTGAAGTGTGCAATGCGCATACTGTTGTTTTACTGCTATGTCATACAGTAGTAAAAGCTAAACCCACAACACATTGACCAACAGTGTTACACACACACACACACACACACACACACACATACACACACACACACACACACACACACACACACACACACACACACACACACACACACACAAACACAGTAATTGCAAGATTCAAATACCTACCTAACTATGTTATGATACTAGAGAAATACTAGAGAAATACGCATTAACATGACGCACTATATGCTTTACTGGGAGTTTTCATTTCCACTGCTGTATTTGTGGGATGCTGACATCATCAGACTTGCCAAAGAGGGATATACCACTTTTAAGGTGTTTTCCTAGTCTTCAAAAAAGGGCACTCCTCTCAATGGAAATCACACACAAACATACACAGCAATTGCAGGATTCAAACCCATACCTAACTATGTTATAATACTAAAGAGATACGCATTAACATGATGCACTATATGCTTTACTGGGAGCTTTCATTTCCACTGCTGTATTTGTCATTTTGTGAGGAGATGTTCATCAATGGCTTAATTTATGTGGATATATACAATTATATCATTGTTGTATCACCTAAGATACCGGTTTTGTTTGGGAACCCCAAGATACACAAGAATATATATGATCCACCTATGCGGCAACTAGTTAGCGCTAGAGGGAGTATAACCTATGCAGCCGCTAAGGTGGTGGACAATATTCTCAAGAAGTACGTGTATCGTGTTCCACACATTTCGAGAGATTCTTGGGCTTTTCTAGAAAAGGTGGGTTCCATCCGATTCAATGCTGATAGTTGCCTTTTGACGATCGATGTGGTTGATCTATATTCATCTATTCCCCACCTCGTGGCAGTCGAGTGGATTCAATTGGAATTGGGATTCCATCATGCTCCGACAGAAGAGATCTCACTGGTCAGTGAGTTATTGGATATTATTCTCACTTGCAACTTTTTCCTCATTCAATAACCGGTGGTTCCATCAATTGGTTGGTGTTCCCATGGGATCACCTTGCGGAGCCAGCATGGCAAATTTAGTAATGGCCCATTGGGAGAGGGTGTTCATTTTATACAATTTCCTAGTCCAAGAGACAGTGTCGTTATACACTAGGTTCTTGGACGATATTTTTATCATCCTCAATGGTTCACAAGATGATGCAAATACCTTGGTGACTTTTTTTAATGGTTCTACCGAATTCTTGAAATTTACATCTAATTTTGCAACTGATAAGATAGCCTATTTGGATGTAGAAATTGAGAAAGATAGGACCATGAATCGCTTCATGGCTAATATACATCGGAAGCTGACATTTTCAAATTCATACCTACACTTCGATAGTGAACATCCAATCCACCAAAAGAGGGCTATCGTGAAGGGCCAATTTGTTCGAGTGGCCTGCATGATTTCAGAAGATAAAAAAATTTATGACGAGTGCAGGTTTATCACTGACATGTTTGTTTGTAGAGGGTATCCTGCAGATTTCATCACAGATTTAAGCTTGGAAGTGCAAGGTAAGAGGACCAATGGTCATTTTAGCCCCATTTTGGGGAACTTGAACAGTGGGTCATCAGGCTTGCTTTGTCCTGCTCGTGAGTCCGATAACTTCAACTATAATTTTATAATTACTTACAACTTGGACGCAACTGACATTGTGTCCATCATAAGGAAGAATTGGTGTTTTTTAACCACTGAGTCAACAGGAGTACCTGGGCTGGCATTGTACCCTAAGGTCACTTTCAGGAGGGGCCTTAACATCTAAAATATTTTGGAGTCTAAAATATCTGGTACCTCCCCCAGAGCTGGGATGTACAAGTGTAACATGTGCAGGTACTGTGGATATGTTAAAGCAAGCACAGCCTTTTCCATTAAGGACAAGAAGTTTCTTATTCAAGGAAGATTAAATTGTGCTAGCAATCGGGTGGTGTATTTGGCCCAGTGTTCTGTTTGCCCTGGCTTCTATGTTGGCAAGACCGACAGGAAGCTACAAGAATGGTTATATGAACACTTATATGCCATCAAGAAGGGGAAAGTAGACAATGCGCTGGCTAAACACATTCTAGACAACCCAGGTCATGAATTTTAATTTTTGGTGATTGACCAACTTTGTGATGGAGGCACAGGGGGTCCTGATTCTCTGAGACTTGAATGCAAGGAGTTGATGTGGCAACTCAAATTGGAAGCTTACCACCTACCTGGACTAAACAGCATGCTTTCTATTAGTTGCTTTCTTAAACTGAGAAGCTTAGTTAGGTGAAGCTTCTTAGACTGATTTAATCCCCTTGGGAATCACCACCTTTTTAGCTATTTTACGGGGATTGTTTCTTTCTTCGTTTTTTGATTGTTAAAATGGTTTAGTGCTACTTTGTTATTATTGGTTTTATTTTTTAATGTCTTTATCAATGGTTACATTGTGGTCCATTATTTTAAGCGGGGGATGTGTAGTTTGATCGTTCATCAGAATAGTCTTTTATGTAAGGGACGTCAGCCTCCTAGTACCGGCCGCTACACACAATATACAATCAATATATAATATATAACTTTTTTTTTTTTTTGCTACTATTATCAGATGGTTATGATAACAACATAACAATGTTAAGCATACATTTCCAAGGTATACTCATAGATGTATTTTGTATATTTTATATCAACTCATGGTTTGTAGTCTTCCATCGAGTTGTGTTACCATCTGAATGACATTTTGATTTATTTACATGGCTTTTTTAAAACAGGCGCTACACACATATACTTTTCCTGGGTTTACCACTTGTGTGTTTATAGTGTCTACCAGGTATTTAAGATTGTATACATGCTATGTTGGTGGCATAAATTCAGAGTATTAGTTTGATTACAAATATTCAGGGCTGGTCATGTTGATCTTATACAAATGGTGATGCACAGTTTTTCTGTGGTTAAGTTTTTTAAGTGCATTGATGTGCAATTTTCAGGTGTGTCCACAAGGGGGAGTGTTTGAGTGGAGTTATGATGCTTAAATAATGGGACAGATGCATTGTTCTTTGTTTTTTGTTTGCTTTCTGAAGACGTTGGTGCAGAGCGCCGACGAAAAGCTTGGTTTTAAGCTTAAGAAAATTCCTGTTTGGTATTTTCGTTTATTGGCGTTCTTTACAGACATTTTTTTGGATTATTAGGAGTCCTGAATATAACCTCTGGATTACTAGGAGCTTTTTAGAGGTGCAGCGACCTGCAACGGTGGTATTTATCAGTTTGTGGTTTTGTTTTTGAGTCGTGCAGAAAGGTTTGGGAACTATGATCTGCCCATGACCAAACCGAAGTTGGTAGGGTTGTGTGTTTGTAGGCTTCCAATAGCTCTGTTTATGACTTCAATCATGATGGACTCCATGGCCTTGCAGATCAGACTTCATAGGCTTATAAGACTATAGTTCCCATGGTCTGTTGTGCACCAACACTTGTGGAGTGTGCCATATATTGTTGTAACCCATTCAACAGTTTCATATCCTGTAGAGAGGGTGAGGCTCAACAGACTGTTCAGGTGCAGGGTCTGTTTGTTCTGCAGTTCTCTTATGACACATATAGGGAAACAATGTAATCCAATCGATGCCATGTTTTCAGCTTTGGAAGGAGCTGTTTACCCATTCTACATGTGATATCTCCTGGTATAATGATAGGGCCTTTTGTCAGTGGGAGGTGGGTCTGTATGTATGGGCCTGTCTGACAGGATGTTGGCATTGTCAGTCATTTACAGTTGTCCCTGACTCAGGACATATATGAGTGTACATTGCTATTCATGACATAGCTGAAGGAAGTGTCATGGTTCTGTCTGGACTCTTTTGCAGATAATCTTTCCAAAACACCAGCAAACTTAAGCACTAAAACCCTCTTATACTCTTTTAAACACTTAACACCCTACTGATCCTTTTTGATCAGTCAAAAAGTATTTCATCATAATATCCTGACATGTCCAAAGGTCAGTTTCATGTGTACTCTCCAGTCCAGCTGGTGAATATGGGAATTTTGAGGCAATGTTACAACTGCTGTATGTACACAGACAACCCACTCCTCCTCCCAACAAACTCAAATATATGTGAGAGATGCAACTATATAGCCAAACTGGAGGCTGAGCTCTCTCAACCCATGACTGGCACAGTCTATCAGGAGGAGAAGGTAACCACACACACCACAAATCCAGTCTCACATAGACCTACAGCAACAGCAAACCAAACATATAAACACACACAAACATATTTGGAGGCTCTAAATAAAAATCTGCTTAAGCAGCAGAGACATCCAAAGCAGACACCCAAACAACTGCTACCCCACAACAATATCCATGTATCACATAGTTCACAAAGTCAGTGTGCCACACAGTCACTGCCCTTAAGGCTAAACAACACACCTAATACACTTGTAATAGGTGACTCTATTGTCAGACACACTGACGTCCCACTCACCAGGCTCAACAAGAAAAAGGTCACTGTAAGCTGTCTGTTGGGTGCCAGGATCCGCCACATAACACATGCACTCA
This sequence comes from Protopterus annectens, assembly GCF_019279795.1. NCBI lineage: Eukaryota > Metazoa > Chordata > Ceratodontiformes > Protopteridae > Protopterus > Protopterus annectens. The sequence continues at coordinate 1,495,250,373 of NC_056746.1, forward strand.
GGTCACTCCAAAGCAAGTAGAAATATGACTCAGTCATTGTCCATGCTGGTGTGAATGACCTGAGACGTACCTCCCTGGACTACATGAAAAGAGACATAGAGGAGCTCTCTGATCATGTAGCCCAGGCCGGTATGACCCTGACCTTGAATAGCATCTTACCCTCACCAAGAATGATGCCACAGTATAAAGACAAAATGATCAATTTTAACAATTGGCTAAAGTATTGTTGTCATTCAAAGGGGATCCAGTGTCTAACAGCTTGGGATGACATGCTCGACAAGCCACGTTGCTTCGATATGGATGGCTTGCAACTGCCACCCCTGGGTTTTCGAATACTGGCTAAGGCTCTTGCCACCCCCATAGTGCCTTTTTTAGGCAAGGCTCAAAAGACAAACCCACCTCCATAGACAATACAAGGAAAAAGAAACTAAGGGTAATGCTGCTCAACGCCAGAAGTCTAAACCTCAAAATGCATGCACTCGAGGCTCTCCTCAGTATGGAGAATATTGATAGCTGTGCAGTAACAGAAACCTGGTTCAAGGCTCCCAAAAGCACCCCAGCACTAACATGTTATACTTCATACCATGCCTTTTGGCCACAAAACTCAGACCGAACCACAAAAGGAGGGGGAGTATCCATATACATCAAAGATACCCACACCTCCAGGTTAGCAGCACTGCATGAAGCATCAGAGACCATCCATGTGCAACTAACAGTGGGCAAAACTGCCTTTCAGTTTGTAGCCTGCTACAGACCACCCTCCCAAACTCAGGAACCCCACTCGGCTATCCTGAGAACACTGGAGAATATGAAGGTCTCTCCAAACACCATTATATTGGGTGACTTCAACTACCCAAACATTGACTGGGAATACTACTCAAGCCCCAACACCCTCGCCCAACGGTTCCTAGAATTTGTAAACTCAAATGCTATGGAACAACTGGTCACCACCCCCACAAGAGGGGAAAACAAATTGGACCTGGTCATCACCAACATGGGGACTCTATGTTCCACACCAGAGGTATACCCCTCATTGGTAAGGTCAGACCATAAATTAATCTCACTGGACATCCATATCCCATCTTCACCCCCAGCCAAGGTCACCTCAGTGAAGAACTTCTCAAAAGCAAACTTCACACTTCTCAAAACCGAGGTGGTATCCTTCAAAGCCCCCGGGCCAGTGGAAAATATGTCTCAAACCGCAGAATCCTTTACAAACCCATTCTATGGACACCTACAGGAATGCATGGATCATGCTATCCCAAATAAAACCAAGACTGACTCCTCCAAAGGCAGGAGACCTGTCTGGTGGACCCCGACCATAAATAAGCTACACAATAAAAGGAGGAAGCTACTACATGATAGAGCAAAATCCCAAAAAGGGAAGGCATCTCTGATCAGTACTAGCAAGAAGCTACGATCCCTCATAAAATCATCTAAGGCTAGCTTCGAAAGAAAAATTGCACAAGACACTAAAGACAATCACAAGACCTTCTTTAGTTATGTCAGGAACCTGGGTGGCAACTCCCAGATATGCTCTGAGTTAGTGCAAAATGACAAAAAATACACTGAACCCACAGACATTGCCAACATCCTGGCAGACAGGTTCAGTGCAAATTCCCCCCCATCCCCCCAAAAAGAGAAAATGTCCATCCCAACAGAGTGTAGCCTCCCTGACATCACAGATGAACAGGTGAGAGCTGCCCTCTCCAAAGCAAAAAACACAGCATCAATGGGACCGGATGGTGTCCCGGGCTGTGTCTTACACGAGCTTCAAGAAGAACTTAACCCTCACATAAAGTCACTGTTCATTCTCAGCCTTACTACAGGATATGTACCCAAGGAATGGTGTACAGCAACAGTGGTCCTGCTCCACAAAGGTGGTGTCAGATCGGACCCTGGAAACTATCGCCCTATAAGCCTGACTAGCCTGGCCTGCAAAGCTATGGAGCATATCATCATGGAACTCATAAACAAAGACATCGGGAACCTCCAGACAAAGGATCCTACCCAATTCTGCTTTGTTAAGGGCAGATCTTGCCTCTTGAACCTGGTCAACTTCTTTGAAAAAGTTACAAGGGCCATAGATGAAGGGAAGGTAGTACACACAGCCTACCTGGACCTCGCAAAAGCCTTCGACACAATACCCCACTCGGGCATCATAAATAAGCTCACCAGCTTAAATACCAACCCATATATCACAAGATGGGTTGCAAACTGGATCAGGGATAGCACCCACATGGTCAGAATTGCAGGTACCATGCCAGACTCTAAACCAGTTACAAATGGCATCCCACAAGGCTCAGTCCTGGGACCGCTTTTGTTCGGTATATATTTCTCTGAGGTACAGGCTAACACTGGAGGACTATGGCTGACCAAGTTCGCAGATGACTGCAAACTGGGTGCCATAATCGACTCTCTGCCTGACACAAGCATCCTCCAAAAGGGTCTCACAGAGATGGATAACTGGTGCCAGAGCCATGGCCTAAAGCTAAATGCCAAAAAATGCATAGTCATCTCCTATGGGAAAAACAAAGTGCCCACAAATTACCATATAGGTGGTAATCCATTAAGTATGGAAGACGTAATTAAGGATTTGGGGACCCAAGTAGATAGTAATCTCTCCTTTGACAATCACATTGCCAAAGTGGTTAGAAAGACCTTCTATATAGCCCACCTTATCACGAAAGGTTTCACATCTAGATCAAGAGAGGTCATTGTCCCCCTCTACTCATCACTCATCAGGCCCATAATTGAATACAGTGCCCCATTTGGGATGTACCTTACCCGACACCTGCAGCAACTGGACAGACCCCAAAAGTACCTCACCAAGAGGATCAAGGGACTCAAACAGATGCCCTACGCAGTTCGGCTAAAGAAACTCCAGCTCTACTCAGTTGCTTACCGCCTACTCAGAGGCGATCTGTGCCTGACGTATAAAGCCATGTACAACCTAGTATTAATGGACATGCTCCACCTCAGGAAATCCAAATCCCTTAGAGCTACACACTTCAGGGACTTAAACCTCAGCAAAGAAATAAATAGGACATGCTGGAGGGACAGATTCATATCCTAGAGGCTCCCCTCACTCTGGAACAAAATCCCAGTCCAAGTTAGGAAGAGCCGCTCACTGACCCTCTTCAAGAGAAATCATGACGAGTGGATGGGAGATCATAAGTTTACCCCTGGGATCTCTTCTGGGTCCCTGCTAGACAGAGGCACAATAAACTAACCGTAAAAGGGCTATCTTCTGTGACCTACTATTCAAAGGCACAGTCTACTAATCTAAAAGGGTGGCGAAAGTCAAACACACTCTGGCTAGGCTTATAAATGCCCTAGGGCAGATAGCCTAGTATCAACCTATGAACCTATGAACCTATGATAATGCTTGGAGTGCACATTGTTTATTGATGATACTGACTGCAGGTTTTTTATCTTCTTTGCTTTCCCACTTTCTATGAACAACCTAAGTATCTGTAGTACATATTTGATTATGACAGGGTTCCAATATATTATATATGTGTCTGTTGTCATATAACAGTGTGCACAAGGCAGGATTGGTGAATAGTGAGAGGTTCCTGGGTTAACACATGCAACTGCCAGATATGTGTGGCCCACTGCTGTACTCAGACATGGCCTAAGTGTGTGAGCATGCCCAGTGTGACCTTTCAGTATGTTGCTGTCTGAAGTCCACTACATTTGTTGACGTGTGTGAACACGCCCAATATTAACATTTATACTATATGTGTGTTGAAAATCAAGTTGTATTTTTACTGCAGGGCTCACCTTTGTGTCATAACTCGACAGGGATCATGCTGTGCCTGCAGGGTTTCCATGAGACACTTTGCATAGACTTATCAACATTTCTTCATACAGGCTGACCAATGAAATACTGTCATGGTTTAGTGGTTCAGTACTGTGACTATAGTGCACAGTATCCTGGGTTCGAGGACTGTCACTGCTTTATATTTTCATACTGGGAAGACCAGACTGCTTAAGGAACAGTAAAGCAAATATGAGCATGTTTACCTGCTTTTGCTCAACTATGCCCAACTTTGACCGAACTTGCCCAACATTGCTCAACGTTAACCAACATTGCTGAACGTTGCCCAGTATTGCTCAACATTGTCCAAAGTTGTCCTAGTTAGTGTGTGCAATTTTATTTACATATACTAAATAGTGGTAAAAGCTGTTTAGCACTGCTTTATATTGCTTAAAACATGGCAATCATGCCTCAGGTGGTGCTGCAGGGCTGCCTATGTCAGATGCACATAGTACACTCCCTATACATGTTTGAAAACAGGTAGTGTCAAGTTAGGCATCCCTTTTATTATATGTGTGAGTCAGAGAGAGGTATAATTTCCAGAGTTCCTACTGAACCAGTGTATGTGCTATGCATTGCCTCTTTGCCAAGGCCAAAGCATACTGGGCACGCCTCCTTCTGCTACTGGGTCAGGCTCAGGTTGCTCCTCCTCCAAGTCACGCTCTGCCTGTGATGGCCTTGCCAATGGTGGGGGGCTGTTTGGCCCAGCCCTATGCTGCTCCTGCTGCAGCTGTTTTCACAGGATCATATTATGTAGCATAGCACATACCATGACAATTTGGGTACATGTAGTTGGTGAGTACTGCAAGGCTCCACCAGATGTGTCCAGGCACCGGAACCGTGACTTGAGCAGCCCAAACACATGCTCGATTACATTTTGTGTTTGTGCGTGTGCCTCATTATGGCATTCCTGTTCAGGTGTGTGTGCATTTCTGATGGGTGTCATCAGCCACGGCTCCAGTGCATATCTAGCATCCCCCACTAGGTGACCATGAGGGATGTCCCCATTGGCAAATGTCTGGTACAGCTGTGTCAGATGCCAGATATGGGAATCATGGCAGCTTCCAGGGCAGCCAGCACACACATTCAGTATTATGCCCTGGGCATCACACATGACCTGGTAGTTGATGGAGGGGAAGCCCTTGTGGTTAAAGTAGGCCCTACCCCGCTCACCGGCTGGTGCTTTGATGCGTATGTGCATGCAGTCTATTTCACCCACTGCTTCAGGGTATTCCGCTACTTGCTGGAAAAGATGCATATTGCTGGCCAATACCTCATGGGAATTGGGAAAATATACATGATCACCGACATGTGCTGACATGGCATTCAGGAACTGGTGCAGTACCCTGGATGCGGATGCCTGTGAAATCCCCATCATATCACCAGTTGGTCTCTGGAAGGTACCTGTTGCCAGTATTCTTAGGCCAACACATACCTTGGTTTCCACTGGGATGGGTTCCCGTCTGTTGGTTCTGTGTGTGAGGCGTGGCCTGCACAGCTCAACAATTTGCTGCATGAGGTCTCTGTCCACTCTATAGCGCTCCACTATCTCCAGCTCATATAGCCCCTGGTAGGTTACCCTGGGCCTGTACGCTCTTCTCTGTCTCCTCACTGTGGGTTGCTCAGCAGCATTTGCATTGTCACCACCATCAGCATGTTGCATATGTCGCCTTATAACAGCAATGGCAGCCCCTAACATTTCCTTGTCTCAGTAAAGCTTTTTAAGTTTTTACTTCTCTTAGTTTACTGCAGTGTTGCAGTGTCTCTGAGGAAAACATGGTGGAAAGTTGTTTGCAGAGTTTTAAGTGCTGGGCTGGGCTTGGCTACTGTACTGCCTGTGTAATTGCCTGATTCTGATTGTTTTCACCTGCTAGCTCTGCTAGTTCTCCTTGGTTAACTTCCTACTATTTGTTGTGCTTCCTTTTACCTTTTTGTTTCCACAGGGGGCAGCGCCATGCAAACAAGCGCAAACAAGCTCACACGCATGCACACATGCTTACACAACCTTACACTTGCTGAATCCTGCTTAAACGTGCACACCCAGGTGCAAACGTGCTTACACACATTTCAACAACCTTACATATACTTACTCTGGCTTAAACGCGTGCACACAGGCACACATGCCCGCACACAGTCTTACTCGGATATACAGGCACGCACCTGCACGCAAACACATTGCAGGCACTTCAACAACAAACGTTAGTGTTATCCATGGCATACACCTTCAATTTCTTGGCTTTAGCTAGGATACCTGTTGACACACCTCTTCCAGTGATGAGTAACTGACAGCAAACACATGCCACTCTGCTCCAATGCACTTACATTCTTTCATACATACCCCCCTCGTGATGTCACCTATCTTCAACTCTGATACTCCCCTTATCCTACTCTTACACTCCACAGACTTTGCTCATTTGCCATGTAAAATTGGGATTCACTATCCTTACCCTCATTTGCATAGGATTACCTACTAATGCTTGGTTACATCTCTTAGACTGAGCTTCCCCCCTTAGCAACCCCTACTCAGTAGCCATGTTGTCTTCAGCCTGCCATTCAATTGCATGGAAAATTAATATTTTCAATAAAACCCCTATTTGTGGCTTTTAATTTTTGGTTTTCTGGTTTTTAAAGCACAGCACGTTTGCGCAGCGCTGCGCTTAAACTTCAGAGATCAAGGTAAAAAAATTTTTTTTTTATTTTGCAACAGGGAACATTGCAAATGGCCGTATATTTGGCCATTGGCATGCTTCCTCAACTGGATGCATCCTTTTTTTGGAGCTGTCACGGCTCCGTTTTTCTATTTGCAGAACGGTACTCAGTTGTCAACGGAGTACATTTCTGCAAATAACACTACTCTTACGCGGACAGGTTAGGGTTTCCTGGATTGCAAATTTACCTCATTTGCATAGCTTTCGGCAGCAAAGGAGATAATTTGCATAACCTAGCCCTGTCGGTGTAAGAGTTGTTTTAGGAGCTCTCTTGCACGCCCCTGCCAGCTGTTCCTGGATGGCTCGGTGGACATGTTGGCTGCATGGAGTCTTACTCTACTCTTAGACTCCATGCAAGCCTTTGTGAATCTGGCCATAAGTGTTCTTGAATTAAGAGTGGAAATTCATCAAGAAGATATTTCAGTTACAGATAAGGACTATTGCACTCATTAGATATATACAAATATTTGCAGCATCTAACAGAGGAAAATGACAAACTTTTTTACCAATTTAACATCACGAATAAAGCTGAATTCACAGTTTTATATGGAATTCACTTAGGAACATGAATAAAATCATTAAGGCATAATAAAACAAAATGTATTGTCAACCTAAGAAGCTGCATTAGATTTAGAACTGAAGTGATTCAAAATTTTTGTTAACATTTCCTATAAATATTAGAGACATAAAGCATCTGTTTTCAAAAAAGGTCTTTTGGGTAAGTGAGATCAAACATGTAGACATGCAGTAAAGCAGCCTGTGTTTCCATGTCATCACTGGCATAGAATACTGTTGCCTTGAACCTTTGTACTAGTGGATGTAAGTATGTACAGATAAGGATTTCATTAACATTAACTTTTAGTTTTACCCCTTTTGCAATCAAATTTTAAAAAAAATGTTGAAGTCATAGAACACTGTCCATAAGTACTGTTCAGGCTGAATAACATGCATTTATAAGAACCTTGTAGGTAACAGGCAGATGAACTATCTCCAAGTTCGCTTTCAGTTAAAAAAAATACTGATACTGTCTATGGATCTCTGTCAGCTTCCCTTAATGATTGAAGAGTCAAATTAAATCTCTGCAGTGGTGGCACAACATTAATGTGAGCTTTTTTCTTATTCCTGCAAAAATCCAGCAGTATTCATTGAATTATTAACCTACTGGAGGGAACTTGGGTAGCCTAATCTACAGTATATGTCTCGTCTAATTAATCTACTGAGTCATGTTGTTGCAAAACCCAAGTACCATATTGGAGAATGCTCAAGCAGCATCATCCTCCTTTTTGTTGCATTTAACAATGCTCAGAAGCTTGTACTGCCCCTAAGTTAGCCTCTTCAGGTTACAATGTACAGTTCACCCACTTTCAAAGTGCTTACATACATGTGGGGCATAGCAGATATCCATATAGATGATGAATTTATTAGTTTTGTTTAAGAGTTTGTAAATGATAAATGCTCAGTTGCACATAGTGTAGGATTACTGGGAGATCATTATATGGAAATGTCAACTCTCTGATATACCATTGCAGAAGGGTGCCCTTTGAGGTGGGAGGACTGAACAACTGTGCAGTCAAGCCAGTTAAATAAGGAAAGCTGACGGTGAACACATAAGTCCAAGAAGTTATCAAAGGAAAGAAGATGTGCATGAAGAAGTGGGAAAAACATAACATAGATTAGACAAAGAAGCAACACTAGGCCAACAAAAAGGCTAAGACAGCATGGTAAAGACAAGTTGTCAGTGAAACTCTACCACTTTCTGAAAGATGACTCAGGAGATGGCACAAGAAAGCTCTGTCTGCTTGCAAGACAATGAAAGAAAGATAAAGGGAGTCAGAAGACACAATTCTAAAGGAATGCCAGCAGCAGCATGCTCATCAGTCCACAGGTCATCAAAGGTAGATGGAAAGAGTACTTTACGAAGCTTCTGAATGAAGAAAACCCTACAGAAGATGTATTTCTCTTTACACAGCCTACAGTGAAATAAGATGGAGAACTTACCCCTATAGAAGTAAAAAAGTAGAATAAGGAAGATGAAATCAAAGAGAAAGTTAGGCTCAGATGAAGTCTTTCCACATATGATCAAGATATTGGCTGAGGGAAGAAGCAACTCTTGAGGATACTCACTGCAATATGGAGAGAGATGTGTATCTCAGATGTCAGTGTACTAGAACAAAAGGTGCATTCACAACTGAGGGCAGTACAAAGGTGTCAAACACCTACCACACTGCACAAAAGTCCTGGAGAGGATGAGTGGTAAGTGATGTAGTACAACTCACCTGATATTTGCAATGTGAGACACAATGAAGAAGATTCTGAAGATGAGGAAAGTCCATTTGGGCATACCTCGACTTGAAGAAAGCATATGACTAGATCTCAAAAAAACTGATTTATGCAGCCCTGTAGTGGTTCTAGGTCCAGGACTTTGGAAGAATCAGGTAAGATATGTACAGAGACATAATGACAAAAGTAAAACATTTATTTGTGCTCTTCCCAGTAGGAGTAAGCATGCAGTAGTGTAGCTAGGGCATGGACAATGGGGCAGTCACCCCAGACACTGTCTTATCCCTTTAAGGGAAATTACAAAGTGTACATCATAATGGATGTCTGTGATGCTCCTATGTGCCTCCCAGACTTGCTTACATCCTCTTACTTTGGCACCACCCCAAAAAACGTGCAATTGGCTGAAGAGGTACAAGGAGCAGAGCTGAGGTGCAAGACAGACAGTGTCTTGTGCTGTACTGTTGACACCCATACTGAGCTGAGGGATGTAGTGTTTTCTCAAATAAAATTGCTCTCTGTGTGCACATTTGGGGAGAGAGAGACTAAGGTAGAAAAAACAAGTTTCTGAATGAAGTATGGTTACTTGCTAGCTCATTTTGGTGCTTCTGCATACATGCATAGACAGACTGCTGAAATGGTCACTGGGGTAAAATGTTACTTGGACTGACTACTGCAGTGGTCATTGGGGGAAATGTTTCACTTTGGTGTTTGTGTATACTTGGTCAGACTACTGAAGGGGTCATTGGTGAAATGTTCATTTCAGCACTTGTGCGCACTTGGACAGACAACTGAAAGAGTCTTTGGGGGAAATGATTTATTCTCCTTTTCGTGCATACTTGGACAGACTACTGAAGGTGTTGTGGAAAATGTTTCATTTTTGTGCTTGAACATACTTGGGCAAACTACTAAAGGGGTCGTTGGGGAAATGTTTAATTTTGGTCTCAATGGATTGCTTGTGCATACTTGTAGACACTACTGAATGGATCTTTCTTGGGGAAATGATTCATTTTTGTATCATTAGTGTTCAAACTACTGAAGGGCCTGTTGGGGGAACTGTTTCATTCTGACATAATTTGAGTGTTTGTGCATACATGGACAAACTGCTGAAGGGACCTTTGTGAAAAGTTATTCATTCTGATGTCATTTGAGTACCTGTGCATAAATGAACAAACTACTGAAGTGATCATTGGGAAAATGATTCATTTTGATGTCAGGGAAATGCTTGTGCACACGTGGAGAAACTACTGAAGCAATCACAATGACATATAGTGTAAGGAAGCAAACAATGCAGCTGCACTGCTTGATAGGCAGCAATGCAGCAAAGTCAAGCATAAGTTTAATGTATGTCTGTCTTGATTTTTAAACAAGGATATAGTAAATCCTTCCACTATTACTCACCAAAGGTTAAACCACCTAATGATCTGTCTCATTGAAATGTAAGTGATTTTTGCAGGGGGGCAGGCTCCCCGCAGCCCCAATGGGGCGGGGAGCCACCCTCACCCTACAATTTTATATTACTAGTCTCTTCTTGGTCATTGAAAAAACTCTCTAAGCCTCTCATGAAAACAGTGTGAGGGACATACCTCTCATCCTCCTAGCACAAAAAAATCTGGAAAAAGCCTAAAATAATGGGGTCAAATGTCCAAAAATAGGGACAGCTTTAAAATATTGCTCTTATAAAGTTCAAGCTTAGAAAGTTGCTAGAATAATAGGACTTGTATTTGTATGCATTTTATGAAGTAAGTTATGTCTGAAAACAAACATGTGTCATTACTTAATGAGTTCAAGCCTAACCTATTTTCCAAAAAGTTTTATGAAGTGACTCTGAAAGTCAGTTTGCAGCCTAGGCGATCTAAGGAGAAATATCAAACAATCATGAAGCCTCTCTGTACTTTGTATTCTTATTAGGCTTCCTGAAGTCTCCATTAGAGTACTTTGAAATATTTATAATTACTGCAGATTTGCAGAATAACAAATTGTGCTGCCCAAAGTATTATACTGCATGTCTGAGACAGAGATTGGTGTGGAGCTTTGGAAACCTTTTTTCCTTTGGTGTTTAAACAGCTGAAGAGTATCATAAAATAGGATGTAATGTAGTATACAAATAGTTATCGGACTTGATATTTAGGAACATTACTGGGCTTTCATAAAATGTGTGTTTTAATTAAAATGAAACTAATTTTAGCTCAGACACTTCATTTATTGATAAATAGCATGAGAATTAGATATACACCTATCATGGTTTGTTTTGTGCAGTAATTAAAGAACTGTGTGTGTGTGTGTGTGTGTGTGTGTGTGTGTGTGTGTGTGTGTGTGTGTGTGTGTGTGTGTGTGTGTGTGTGTCGGAATTCATAGGTTAGGACTGGGCTATCTACCCTTGTGGGCCATTTTAAGCCAAGACAAATTTTTCATCCCAAAGATAAGACTCAAACCCTGTACCTTGTTTGTATGAGATACATCCAGTATAACTCATACTGTCAGAAGCAATTGAATCCAAGGGACCATTTTTTCCCAATAACTTTAGATTTTTTCTGTTGCTTATTTGCTTACACTTTGTATTTATCTTTATTTTGTAAGTTTGGGGATCATTTTATAACTGAAGCAAGGCACTCAGAGTTACAGCCTATATCATCTAGTAGGGCACACCCCTGTTACTAAACAGTAAACACACTCAGTGTAAGTGTCCAGTATCTTATTTATGCCACTGGGGCATGCTGTTAGCAGGCAATAAACCACACCTTGATGTGTAGATGATGCAGTGTTCACTGGACTCTAATTAAACAGTGTGTTACAAAGAGCTGTTAATATGCAGCAGACTTCAGGTTCAATGGTGTCACAATGCACACTAAACATTTTGTGCAGTATATACATTATATATATATTTTGAAGGGTTAGGATGTATATTTTAGCTGCTTTTCCCTTGGATCATGTTTTTTTTTGTCTGTACCTCAACAGCATTTCATGTTTTTTTTTTTGTGTTGCAGTTCATATTTACCAAGTTATTAATAGCATAATTTGTTATGCTGCTGTTGGCTTTTGGACTGTACCTGCAAAGAGATGTGGATTGTGCTGAATTCTGCTTTATTTTTAATATATGTGTGTTTTTTTTTTTAAATTGCTAAAGCTGTGTTGTGTTTTGTTATGCATTACATGACAGTTAAATGATTAGCTTTGAAAAATGCTTCAGACATTTAATATAACTTCCTATTTGGACATGCTTTTGAGCCTCCTGGTCTATGTTTTTGTGAAAAGTTGTTGTCAAGCCATTTCTTCCAACAACTGTTTAAAAAAAATTTTTTTGGCTCTATAGGTGGAGGGAGGGTGCCAAATGAGGGTTTTGCCTTGGGCTCCAAATGTCCTAGCTACTCCTCTGTGAGCATGCATCAGGCTTCAGCTCTGAGCCTACCCCTGTTCATACTGGTGATGGACAAGCTCAGCAAACAGGTCAGAAGTAACAGATCAACAAAGCTGCTGCATGCAGATGATACGGCATTAAAAGAAGACTCTGAACAGGAAATTCAACAAATGATAGAAGACTAAAATGCAAAACTAAAGGCACATGGAATGAAACCAGGTACAGAGAAGACAGTTGTCATGACAGCAAATACAGGAATGTAGAAGAATCATAAACCTGATTTAGAAGGACAAATGGAGGAACAGGTTAACAGCTTCAGGCAGGTACAGTTGAGGAGAAGGGAAGTCTGAATGAGGAGACCAAAGGTAGAATCACAGGCACTGCAGCCAAATGGCACAAAGTATCTGGGTTAGTGTCTGGCAGAAGAATGACAAAGAAGTTGAAAAGCAATGTGTGCAAAACAGTAGCATGACCTATGCTTCTGTACAGCACCAAAACCTGGGTAGTGACAGAAGACAGCTGAGGAAGTTTGAGGTGATGGACATGAAGTGTCTGAGATGGGTAGTAAGATGCACACTGTGGGACAGATGGAAAATGGCAAGATCAGAGTGAAAGACAAAGTAGTCCCAATTAAAGGAAAAATCAAGGAGAACAGATTAGGGTAGTTTGACCACAAGAGCAAGAAAGCAGAAAATGATTTAGTAAGGAAGATTTGGGAGAGACAGGAAGAAACAACAGAAGTGAGAATATCCAGCCCAGAGATGGATGGACTGCATGAGAGACTACCTAAGACAGCCAGGCATGACTGTTAAAGAAGGCATGTCCGTGGCTCTGAACAGAGAGAGGTAGCAGCAGTTGACACAACACCCTGACCATGTGTAAAAATGGAAAAAGGGAAGGTTATGATGATGGTGACCCTCTCTGGGGTGTTATGCCCCTCATGGCTATATAAGCAAACTGAGAGAGTAGTAAATTGCTTTGTCTAAAGCTTTGCATGTCGCACCCATTGATCACTTTATCTTAGCCCTGTTTGCTCCTGTCATATTTGCTTTGACTGAATATTATGTGCCTATCCAACTCATTACTATGCAGTTACGTGTTACAAACCAGTATAACATATGTTAGTGTCTATCACTGTGATAATTGCACTGTATATCAAATAAACATATTATTTTGTAATCCTGAAAATATGAATAACAGCTGGATTCTCCAGGACTAGACTGTACTGCTGGTTTGAACAATAAAATAAGAGAATGATAAAACAGTAGGGCAGCAGTTAACCTCTGGCAGCCACACAGCACCTGCACTTCTAGTTTGTTTCTTGGTTTAGGTGCCATCTGTACAGAGTCTGCACATCCTCCCTGTGTCCATGTGGGTTGTCTCTGGATGGTCCTGTTTCCTGTTATATAGTCCAAAGACATGCCACAATAAAACTGATGATCTTCTAAACTGCCCATAATTGAGCATTGTGAGAATGAGTACATCTTCATTTGGACTGGTGTCCTTTTCAGGATGAGCTTCTATACCTTGCACCCAATGACTACTGGAATAGCCTCTGGTCCCCTGTGACCATATATTGGATTAAAGGAGTAATCAGAAAATGAATGAATAAAAAGGAAAAACATGTAATTGTGGATAATGTTGTTGCTTTTCTGTGCTGCTGTTATCCTCGTAAATGTAGACACACACACACACACACACACACACACACACACACACACACACACACACACACACACACACACACACACACACACACACACACACACACACAATCTCTTTCTGTCTCTCTCTTTTATAAGTACAAATACATCCTAAAATTCAGTAAACAAAGACAATAAGAATACAATGCTATCTACAAGCTGCCAGGGTGCACAGTGGTGCAGCATATAGTGTTGCTGCCTCACAGCAAGCGGTTCCCTGATTTGATTCTCAGATGAGGTGCCTTATGTGTGGAGTCTGCATGTCCTCCATGTGTTTGTGTGAGTTTCCTTCCACATTACACAGCCCTGCGATAGGTGGACTGGACAGTCTAAATAGGATGTAGGTGTGAGTGTGGTGTGGAAGAGCTGCAGCAGCAGGGCTAGTCACCCACTGGTGTAAACTTTGTCTCTAGATGATTTCCATTGTTGGAAGTGACAGCCTGACTCCATGTGGAAAAAGAGGTTGTGGATGGATTTACAATCTGCCAGTTAACATAAATCAAAGACTGTCATTAAATATAATATTTTGCCAATTGTCTAAGAGCTACACAAAGAAAGACTACATTCAAGGAAAAGTTGTTTTCAATCAGGAAATAGAGCACTGGATGGAAAGGAAATGTTGCACCATGATACACAGAAACAGACTGAGGAGAAATTTTGTGATGAGAACCAGAATTATGTCAAAGTATTCCTATGACATTTTATCCAAGAAATTGTACTGCTTAGAATGACATATGGGTATCAGTGTTTCACATACAATTAAAGTGTCCTGAAAAAATGTGTTTCTTCTTAAATATGAAGCCCCTGTTTATGTGCAATTTAGTTCTGATGAAAAGAAAAGTAAAACAAATTAAAACAAATTGTTGATTTATAATGAATATTTTCAGCGTAATTTCTGTGCATGTGCATGCGTGTGCATGTGCGTGTGCACGTGTGTGTGTGTGTGTGTGTGTGTGTGTGTGTGTGTGTGTGTGTGTGTGTGTGTGTCTGTGAAAGTCATAATCTTGGGGTGCATGTATGTCCAACTTCAGGAGACATCATAAACTATTTCTTGAAACAGGCCAGTAACGTCTTTATGAGGCATATGTAACTATGCTTAACAGCTGTTTACATGAACTCACTACAGACGCTAAATGGGTGCTTA
>NC_056746.1:1495270385-1495292885 GCF_019279795.1 Protopterus annectens
AACTAACCAAGATAGGTATAGACATGCAAATAAGTGTGTGAGTGGTGTGCAGCTGGCATCTTAATATCATGCAGCAGCTGATCCTAATCAGTCGGTCTTGGTAATTAAAACTATTTCTGAAGTCAAATAAAAATGTCAGCACTTCCATGTTTTATACATTGTATCTATGTTTTGTTGACTTGGTTAGGCATGCCAGGCCACCAGACTTATTTTTAGGGGAGATGCAAAGTGGTATTCATACTGCCTGGGGAAAAATTGTCCACTGCATTGAAGAATTTCTCCTACTCTTTTGATAAGTGCAGTGGAAATACTTTACATGTACTGTAGTTAACACCAACTCAGATTGCTGGGACCTCAGTTTAACATCTTTTCTGAAGGATGTCATACCCTGGAGTGCAGTACCCCCCCCCCCCACTATGCTGTACCGTCAGTAGTGGATAATGAATCCAAGAACTTGGTATGGGAATGGAACCAATAATCTTCTGATCTTACAGCTCCAAAGTTGAGTGTGTTATCTGCTGAGCCACTGACAATGGAAGCATGGCCTTTTTTTGCTTTTTGATATTAAATCTCAGACCATGATTTCATTTTATTTCTCTCATCTTTTTCACAATCTCATCTACTAATCTCTATATGTTTCTACACAGTTCTGTAGCTAGCAGTCTGCAAGAAGGAGTTATTACTTGTGTCATGAAAATGTATCTCTTCTCAAGTCTTCTCAAACCACTATCATACTCTCATACATACTGATTTTGATATATCTCACACACACATGCACACAAATTTATGTATGTATGAATTAGTGTGTGTATGTATGTGTGTGTGTGTATGTATATATATATATATATATATATATATATATATATATATACACACACACACACACACACACACACACACATATGCATGGTCTTCCATGTATTTTCAGTTCATTTTGCATTTTTCTTTTCATGTATTATTCTTGTAAATTTACTATGCTTTCTAATGACATTGTTTGAATATATATTGTTTTATCTTTCATTTGGTGATTAGCAGTAGTGTACAAAGGGCTGGGAGCTAGCAGCAGTCTGCACCAGATGCAGGCAGTAAGCAAGAGATACATTGCTGGCAAATGGTGTGTCTGCTCAGGTCTATATTATAACATCGAAGTCTTACAACTTCGAATGTTATAATATCGAACCCATTAGAGCGAACACTGGAAATAGTGATGCTGCAGAACACCAAATACTTTCCTAGGGAAAGTATTTGGTGGGTCATTTCTGCAGCTTCACTATTTCCTCGACTGTGGAGCGAAGGTTACGGACCAGGTTAAGGTAAGTGTGCGAACAAAGGTGAGTGTGCAATAGGGACCTTAGGGTTAGGGAGCAGGTAAGGTGAGTGTGTGATAGGGACCTTAGTGTTACAGAGCGGTTAAGGTGAGTGTGAGATAGTGACTTTAGGGTTAGGGAGCGAGTAAGGTGAGTGTGCAATAGTTAGGGACCTTAGGGTTAGGGTTGGGTTAAGGTAAGTGGATAGCTAGTGGTGTATGTATGGTTTAGTGTAGGGTTTTGTGAAGTGTATGTGTGTGGATTATTTTGGTGTGCTTGTGTTGTGTGTATGTTTGTCAGAATAGCGAATTTTTTCCCTGGGAAAAAATTCGCTATTCTGACTGTTCAGTTTTCTGGTGTTTCGCTCTAATGGGTTCAATATTATAAAATTCGAAGTTGTAAGACTTCGATGTTATAATATAGACCCGTCAGCTCTAGGCTCAAGGTGTTAGGAGGCACAATCAGCAGATTCCAATGGTACTGAAGCACACCTTAAAGTGCTTCCTGTCTGGCACAGTTACTGTAGCAAGCTGCTTGTTACACTTGTAACAAGTGGTTTGCTACTGATTTACAGGAGAAGGATGTTAGATTTTTCTTTTGATTCTCAGCTTTAAGGGACTTTTTTCTCCTTATCTAACTGCACAAGGAGTCATATGACATAGTTATGAAACTAATACATAGATTATACTGTCTAACTTTGCAGTCTTGTGTCTTTGCCTTGGATCATAGTTAAAAAGGGTCCTTGGACTCATTCACTTAACCAGTCAAGCAATACAAAATAACACAAAATACATGATTGACAGACAGACAAACAGATAGACAGATAGACAGATAAAAGGTTTTTACTTTACTGTTCAACTACAGAGGCAGCAGTATTCCTGGGTAAAAGGTTATAAATAAAGAATACAAAACAGTGATCTAAAACGTCATGACACATTGGTGTTTTTAGGAAAGTACTTCCTCTGAGAAATGTGATTCTAAGCTTTATACTGATTTATCAGTGGCATACAGTGTTATATGCAAAATGCCTGTAGAATTTATTGTCATAACCAAATGAGAAACTGTAAATCAGCAATTGCACATTTTATCGTCAAGATGTTTTCATGTTACAGTATATTTGAAAAAGGACACTAGATAGCACATGTGTTTCAGAGAGTAAAAATAGATTATGATGCGGTTGTATTTTGGATTTGGTATAAGCCAATTTAATCCTAATCATTGCTGAAACAGTTTAATGCTGTTGCTTTTATTTATTATCTATTTATTGACATTTGATTACCAGGAAATTCCAACTGGGTAGAAGTCCATTTTCAAGAAATGCCCTGGGAGAAAAGCTTTAAATTATTGTTAAGCATTTTAAGAACAACAATTTTAAAACCTTCAAAAATAAAACAAAAACATCTGCAGTTTAAATAACTATAACAAATTATACATGATATTAGACATTGGTTAAGAACTGATACAAGGTATATGACAATCATTTAATATTTAATTTTAGACAGTTTGCAAAAAAATTAAGGCAAGTTAGTCTAATACAAGGATGAATTGCAATATGTAGTGAGGGAAAAACAGGCACATAGTATATTTAGAGAGAAAGTCAGGGAAGATAATTTGATAGCAGTAAGGAAGTAAGTGAAGAATGGAGAATGAGGAGGTATAAGGAATGAAAAGGTACTTGTTCACATTGAGGGATATAGTTTATTCTGGTTTTGAGCAAGAACAGAGCCAGATTTTAGCTAGGAAGCCTTTCTGAGTGGATTTGAAAGGTGGGAGGGTACAGACCTGATGGATACACGTAAGAAGTTCCGGGCCTTAGCAACTTTGTACAAGTACAGACAATGTCCAGCAGATTTGCTATGTTTGTAGACAGATAGGAGTTTTTGGTTACTGAGATCACAATGACTGACCAGGAACATAGTTGTGTAGAATGTCTTATAGTGCTGGACAGGCAGATGGATGCTGAATAATTTTATAGGTCATAAGAAGCGTGTATATGTTAGTTGATGTGGCAGCTCTAACCAATTTAGGCTTTTCTATGCTATACAGTGGTGGGTTCTGAAAGGGATATGTGCTTCAAATTTAGCAACTTTGTTATAACATTGTTCAAGTTTTAATTTTAGCAAAGCCTGGAGGTTAGTAAGGATGGGAGCACTAAAAAAAGTGGGGAGGAGATAAGTAGTGGCAAGTATATTATTAGTCATATCAGTGAGAAAGTTTTTGGCTCTATAAAGCATCCCTAGTTATTTTATGAGTTTTTCTTATACAATTTTGTATATGAAGGTTCAATGTAAGATTATCATCCACTAGCACCCCTAATAGCTTGCTATGATAAGTGACTTCAATGGTTGTATTATCAAGAGAGGAGTTTAAATTTAATTTTTTTTTTTAATGAGAGAGGGATTTGGGCGGGAAGTAGTAGTTTGGGCTTTGTTGGGTTGAGCATGAGTTGTGAGTTATGAAACCATGTTTCAGTGGCTGTTAAAGCTACTTGAGTAAGTTTTTGGAGGTGTACCATGTTGACAGATGTGCAAATGAGAGTGTAATCATCTGTATTATGGTGCCTGTTGCGTGGAAGTACAGAGTGTGTTGGTGAAAATATTAAAGAGGAGGGGAGCAAGGATAGAGCCTTGTGGTACACCAGTGGTGACTGGGAGGTAAGGAGAGAGCGTGGAGTGCCATTTTACTGACTGATACCTACTGGACAGGTAGCTTTTGAACAACAGAAGGGTTGGCTGAGAGAGACCTAGTCAGGACATTTGAAGTAGATATTTGCCATGAAAGACTATCAAAAGCTTTAGACAAGTCTAGAAATAAACAAGAGACTAGTCCGCCATTATTTCTAGTTTTATTGACAGCATCTATATAAGTTAAAAGGGCAGTGCTAGCAATATGGGAAGGATGGAAGCCATGTTGTCTAAGGGATAGGAGTTCTTCCTGCAGGAGATAGTCTAGCAATTGTTTTTGAATACATTTTGCAAGTATTTTGGCAAGGGGTGATAAGATTGTTACAGGTCTAAAGTTATTAATGTCTGTTGAATTTCCTCCTTTGTGCAGAGGGATAATGTGTGACTTTTTCAAGACAGAGGGGGAATATGGGATTCCTAGATTGACCTATTTATAAGGCTTGAGATAGGAAAGGCAATACTATTGGCTGCTATTTGTAGGTACTCACTTGGAAGGTCATCAGTGGAAGAAGAGCATGATTTAAATTTAACAGTAGTTTTATAATAGGATGTGGGCACAGATTTGAAGGTGAAAGTGGATCTACACACATACACACACACACACACACACACACACACACACACACACACACACACACACACACACACACACACACACACACACACATATATATATATATATATATATATATATACACACACACACACACACACACACACACACACACACACACACACACACACACATATATACTAGAAAACCAGCAACTCATATTACATACATATGTGTTAAAGAGAAACATGCTCAGCATACATAAAGCTTATCCAATCTGAATGACAGTGTTCCAAAACAACACACTGCTAAAGTAATTTCTATGTTTTATACAGTCTTAGAATAAATAGAACTGTAATAACCCATTACACATCCCTGTTCTATGAAAGGAGATTGTGACTGGGTATTAGAGGAGACAATGCAGGGAGATATTTAGCAATATATTCTACTACGGTGACAATCCCACCCTTGGGTCAATTTATAACCGAGAACAATCGGTTTATAGCCAGAACAAGGCAATTAACAAAGAGGTGCAAGTAAAAGACTTTGTCTATCATTTCCTGAAACTAAATAACTGGCATATGCAGTATGGTTTGCTGGTCAAGCAAAAGGGGACAGTGGCCAACTTAGTAAGTGGTCCTTACAGTGCACGGTCTATTTTACAGGGACTTTCAACCACAGAACAAGCATGTATTTAACTGATTAAAGTTAATACACAGCAGGTTCTTCATGATAAATATGCATACGTTAAACAATGACAAAATTCTCAGTAAACTTGTAGGTGTAGGGCCTTGTGGCAGAGCTCCTGCAATATTGAGGTCAGATGTAGTGATGGCAGACCATTAAGCAATGAGCAAAGTCTCAGTAAACCTGTAGGCATAGCACCTTATGGCAGAGTTCCTGCAATATCAGGGTCAGATGTAATGACTGCAGGCTATTAAGCAATGACAAAATTCTCAGTAAACTTGTAAGTGTAGGGCCTTGTGACAGACTTCCTGTAATATCGAGGTCAGATGTAGTGACTCCAGGCTATTAAAACAATGGCTAAATTCTCAGTAAACTTGTAGGTGTAGGGCCTTGTGACAGACTTCCTGTAATACTGAGGTCAGTTGTAGTGACTGCAAGCTAATAAACCATGACTAAATTCTCAGAAAACATGTAGGTGTAGGGCCTTGTGGTAGTGCTTCTGCAGTATCGAGGTCAAATGTAGTGATCACAGGCTATTAAACAATAACAAGATTCTAAGTAAACTTGCAGGTGTAGGGTCTTGTGACAGAGCTCCTGAGTTTCATTGAGAAGCATGGAAAACAATTTATGTTTTTGAACCATTAAACACTTTCAGTCCATGATATATCAACAGATTTTAGTAATGGCATTTAAGGAATTTAAGAAGTTGGAATAACTCTGAGAAAGGAGAAAATAAGAAATACAATTGGAAATTGTTTATATTTTGACTACAACTGATATAAAATACAAAAGAAGGCTAAATATTGGAAAATGCAAGAGATTTTTTGCTAATCAGACAGAGAATGAAAGCAGAATAAGAGCTATTCCTGTGTGTGTATGAGGAGCTATACCCATCTATGTAATAAGAAATCTCTGGAGTTCTGAGAAACACAGTATGCAGCTGGAAGCCATAAACCTAGATAGACAGTTTAAGTCTCATGCAAGCAAAAATACTGCAACCCCAGCTAAATCTTTTTAACCATAGTATCTATACAAGCTATGTACCCAAAACTTGAACAGCCATAACAGTGCCTCTCAACAGTGTAGTCCCTACAACAGACCCAGTAACTATAGACCTATTTGTCATATTAGCATTGTCTGAAAAGCCATGGAAGCCATCACTGCATAACTAATTAATAACAATGACAGAGGCAACCTCCTAATATTTAACACTAATCAGCTTGGATTTGTTAAAGGTAGGTCTGATCACCTTAGCTGACTTCTTTGACAAGGTCCTGTACATTATAAACAAGGGTGAGATTGCAGTGTTCCACAAGGTGCAGTCTTAAGTCCCTTCTTATTTGAAATTTACTTTCCAAAATTGAAACTTGCTATCCAAGATCTCTGGATAACCAAATTTGTAGATAATTGTAAATCAAGCACAGTTGTGAACTACCCTGGGATACCCATAAGCTCCTATAGAAAGTAGATAAGACTATTTTTTTGTTACCTATGTTATCCTAATTGTTTTTGCAACTGGAGCTTTTCTCCTCGGGTCTCCACTGAAAACGGGCTTCTGCCCAGCTGGACCAACCCGGTTAACAAATGTCAGATAAAATAAAATAAATAAATATTGCCAGCTGTGCCATCCAAGTATTCACCCAATATGTCAAGAAGTACAGCATAGTTACCTTTGGGCATGCCTGTTCCTGCCCCCCCCCCAATATTCTTAGCATAGCACTGGTCTCTCCCCCTCCCAAAGCAATCACTATTATTTGAGATCCAGGTCCCTATGTAGATGTTAGGCTCTCTTTTAACCACCATGCCTCAGTTGTAGTTAGGAAGTTCAGCTGCCTCATCTAACTTACTTATTAAAGTATCTCATCTATGTCAAAAATATCTTTCTGTCTCTGTGCTCCTCCTCTATTAGGCCTACCATTGATTACAGAGACACTTTTAGAAATTACCTATCTAAGCACCTTGGACAACTTAAAAGGCCCCAAAGATCTCTGAGTAAAAATATGTCCAGTATAAACCACATAACTAGTCCAACAGATTAAAATCCCTTTACCCTACTCTATATTATAGAGGCTCTTGAGGAGCGACATATGCTTAGTGTATTATGCATTAAAATACCTTCATTTTTTTACCATTTCTACCTTCAAGATCTAAACCTCCATTTTAAGATTAATAATAACTAGTGAATCATAGAGGGATAAAGCCCTAACTCAGCCACAATGGATGAAGCCATAACTATGGGCCAGCTGCCCTAGGCTGGATTAGTTGCTCTGGTGACTGACAGAATGGCAGAGAGGGATGGGCATATCTGTCCCAGGGACAGTACATTTGTTGATGATGCTCTCATGAGGAGATGTGGTCCAATGAGGGGTATTGCCCTCAAATGAGCCAATGAGCACAGGAGGGGGTAGGGACTGGGTAGGGCATTTAAAGAAACCTCCTCAGGATGAAAGCAGAGATATCAGAACCCCTAGGATGCCTTAGGATCCACAACTGGCCCCAGCAACATCAGACGTAAGTCCAAGGGGGGTAAGCATGCATGTGGAGCACTGAGGGCTGGGAAATAATGATGTCCCAAGGGTGAAAACAATACCTGCTGCATGACAGGGTTCTTACAGAAAACACCCCCACCTTTAGAACAGACTCTCCTTACACATCAAACAAAGTATCTCCCTGACTCCCTTCAAAGCCGGCCTTGATTATCAGATGGGTAATCCCAAATTCTTACTTGGCATTAATATAGTAAACTAATCTATCCTTATCATCACATGACCAACTTAACTAAGCTTCCACAGGACTGCAATTATGGAAAGATGTCAAAGCAAATAATCAGTGATAGGACATTGTATAGAATAAATGATAGCAGTGAAAGAATGTTGTTGTTGGTAATGAATCTGGCATTGCCTTAAAATTGTATTAGCAGTAGAAGCAACAAAGAAAAATGTGCAAAAATTATTAGCAAGACAGACAGACTGTAGTGGACTGTAACAGTGTGCAAGAAAAACATGCAAAGGGGGACATCTAAGTAAAGAAGTCAGCAAAATAAATGTTTCTCAGCCTTGGCTGGTAAAATAGATTAAAGCCACCTATTGTAAATTCAAGCAGATGAATTGTAATAATTGTGATAAAGCTGGTCACAGGCAACAGTTTGTAGGAAATAGGAAAACTATGCATTTTTGGAAAGCAGTTGTTAGTAAGGAGGGTACCACAGTGATACACAGGTTATACTGGATGACTCACAGTACTTGGTTCTCTGGTGCAGTTTTTGGATAGGTGCTTTGTGGAGTTGGCATGTCTTTTATGTGTCCATTTGAGTTTACATTGGCTTCCTCCCACCCCAATACAAGTATGCTGTAGGTGAAATGGCAGTCCTACAAACTGCCTGCAGGTGTGTGTGCAATATGTCAATAAAAGTGAGAGTGTGCATCCTGGAATGGAATGTCATCTTTTCCAGGATTAGTTTGCTGGCCCTGCACTCATTAAATGGCACAGTAGGCTATGGCTTCTCTGTAATCTTGTTCTGAATAAAGAAGTTATTGAAGAATGAATAAATGAATGAGTACCCTAGAAGAGCTGAAGCAATGTTTAGTATATCTGCTCAGTAAGTGACTTACAGACATACAACCCTTCATAGACAGACCACAGCTCTGCTATTTACCCCAGAATCAATGCAGCCTTTATTAAAATGACAGACTGAAACATTTTCAAAACTGTCAGCTGAAAATAAAATCGCTTTCTGCTCTCTTCAGACTAAAACAAATAGAAGCTACCAAAACATAATATAATGTTGGTGTGATTTTAGATGTAAAAGGAGTCTTTCTGTATGAAAGGGATTTTTTAACACTGTTGGTAGCTAACTATCTTCTACACATATTCTGTATTTTATTGCAATTTTTGCTGGTCTTCATATATCCCACCAGTTAGCTACTGAGCCCATATTGTATCCCAGCAAGAAACTGAAATCTGTTGATGGTGCAAGTGAGCAGTTCAGCTTTCTGATTTCTCAGAGTGGTCTATCCATAGGGCTGCCTCTAGACAACACATTTCCTTGTCAGCGTAGGGGTGTGCATGCTCCTACACACACACCCTATTCCCTAGCTCAGCAGGAAAGCCCCTACCCAATGTGACAAGAGGCAATGCAGCCATAGCTAGGTGTTACCAATGCCATGGGCCTAGCAGCTTATCAACCCTTAATGGTGAGCAAGCTGGTTTTGACTTTACAGCTCACCCTCATCACCTGATCCTTCAGGTGCCCTATGCTGCTAAGCAAACACAGATCATCTGTGGTGTAAGCAGGCCTTCATTAGTAGATGAATGAAGAACAATTTCTGTTAAAAAAACACAAGGAAAGGAGAAAGCAGACACATTTTACAGAGTAACAGCAGTGTAGGTAAGGAAGGGAAGAGGCTTTGGGGAGGAACTTTAGGGAAGTAAGCTCTTCTGAACTCCTAGGAATATGTATATATATATAAATATATATATATATATATATATATATATATATATATATAGATATATATATATAGATATATATATATATATATATATATATATATATATATATATATATAGATATATAGATACAGATATATATATATATATATATGCATACATTTTTCACAGAGAGAGACATAGTTATAGATATAGATATAGATATAGATGTATATACCGATATAGATATATGGTTGCACTGCATTTGTGCACAAGTACAGAAGAGTAATTAGCTTTTTTACTCACAAGTTTGAGCAAGTGCACATAAGTATGAATACCAGTATGCGTAATTAGTATGTTAGCAGCTGTATGGTAAGTTGAGTTTATGTTATATTAGTTTTTGACAAGTGGGTTGTTTTTTTTTGTTTGGGGATGGTGGTAAGACCTGGATTAGTGCTTTTTTTGTACAGTGAAATTTGTAATGGGTGTGCTCATTGTTTTGTGAATTTGCTCTTTTTTCACTGTTGTGGTATACATTGTTTTGTTAAGGTCAATGTTAGATTATACATATCAAAGTCAAAAGTCAAAGTAAACTTTATTGTCATTTAGAACGACACATGTGTAGCCTAAGTGAAATTTCATGCATCAGCTCAATTCTTGAGATTACTAAGGAAAGTGAAACAACATATACAAGTATAGGAACAAACATAACTAACAAATACAATACTACTTCCAGTACAAGCAAGAAAGAGCAGAGACATTTACCAACCCTCATATACAAAAAGAATACCCTGCTCTGAGTTAAATTAACTACCCTATTTAAAATAATACAAAACAGAAGCCGTGGTGGTACAGCAGTAGCGTTGTTGCCTCGCAGCAAGAGGTTCTCCTGTTCAATTCTCAGCTGGAGTGCCTTCTGTGTGGAGTCTGCATGTCCTCCCCACGGTCGAGTGGCCTCCGAAAGACATGCATAAATGGGCGTGCCTTCACTGAAGGTTGGGTCTTGGGCTGGCAACTCGGCATCATAAAAATCTACTGCCAATCATTAGTGGGCCGGAGTTCTGCTGTGGCACCTCCTAACTGGAAAAGACAAACATTTAAAATAATACAAAACACACTACAAATTTAAATCCCTAAGTTATTTGTCTAATATTGCACTTGAGGGAGTTAAATAATACTGAATATGGACACAATAAACAAAAATTGCACTTACTTGGAATATATGTAAGTATATATTGCACAAATAAATAAAAATGTACTTATTATGTGTCCAGACCCCTGGGACAGGTGCCCAAGTTCAGAAGTCTAATCATACTAGGGTAGAAACTGTTACTGAATCTTGTAGTCCTGCAGTGGATGCTGCAATTTCTCCTGCATGATGCCAGATGCTTAAACAGTCCATTATCCTGTATTATTTTGGTGGCCTTCCGGATGCTTCTTGCAGAATAAAGATGTCGTATCAATGGAAGACTGGAACCTGTTACCTTCTCTGCAACCCTCACCACTTTTTGTAGTGCCTTCCTTTCTGTAACTGTGCAGCTTCCAAACCGCACTGAGAGGTTGCAGGTGAGGATGCTCTCTATTGCACCTCTATAGAAGGTGGAGAGAATATGAGGAGGAAACTTAGCTTTTTTCAGCCTTCTTAAAAAGTGGAGGCATTGGTGTGCTTTCTTGACCAGTTGGCTAGTGCTTCCCAACCACAAGAAATCCTCTGATATGTGTACACCTAGGAATTTTGTACTTTTAACCCTCTCCTCACTCTCACCATTGATTGTGAGCACTAGGTGGTTTGTTCTCCTTTTCCTGAAGTTGATGATAATCTCTTTGATCTTGCATACTCAGGTCAATGTTGTTCCCCTCGCACCAACTGATCAGAGATGCCACCTCCTCTCTGTACACCCTTTCATCCTCCTTTGTGATGAGCCCCACGACTGTGGTGTCATCAGCAAACTTGATAATATGGTTGGACTTGTGCTTAGCATAGCAGTCATGGGTGAGGATGGTGAATAACAGCGGGCTAAGAACACATCTCTGTGGAACCCCGGTGTTAATCATGATGCACTTTAATGTGTTCTTACCTGAACACACCCTCTGTGGTTTCCCAGTTAGGAAGTCCAGGATCCAGTTACAGAAATGTTTACTGATTCCTAAATGTGCCAGTTTTTATATCAGTTGCATTGGTACCACCGTATTAAATGCAGAGCTGAAGTTTATGAACAGCATCCTCACATAGTTGTCTTTGCCCTCTAATGCTCAAGAGAGAGGTATAGTGCAACAGTGCTGCTGATATGGCATCAGCCGTGGATCAGTTAACTCTGTACACAAATTGCAGAGGGTCAAAATCAGGAGGTAGGCATGATGAAATATGCTTTTTAATCAGTCGGTCAAAACATTTCATAACAGTGGATGTCAGAGCGACTGGTCTATAGTCATTAGGGCTGGAGGGAGTGGTTTTCTTAGGTAGTGGGATGATGCTAGCTTCCTTGTAGCATGACAGTACTTTTGCCATGGCAAGAGGGGTGTTAAATATTTCCTTGAACATGGTGCATAGTTAATCAGCACAGTCTTTTAACACCTTACCCAGTATGTTATCTGGCACAGCCACCTTCTTGGGGTTCACTCTCCTTAGCTCTCTTCTTACCTGCTCTGTGCTGAGGTTGAGTACTGCATCTTTCTCATCAGTGGGTAGGTTTAGTGCCAACCTCTTGGTTCTGGTTAGCTCTAATAGTGATACTCTTGGTATTTGTTAGCCCATCAACACAGTTTAAAATGTATGCCACCACTACCTCAGTGTATTCATCAATGTTTGGATGCTGATTCACTGTGGCTGCCTCCTTGAACATATCCCAGTTGGTCCTTTCAAAGCAGTCTTGGAGGGCATCCATAGCATGCTTGGGCCATACCCTGATTTGTTTCTTTGTGGGTTTCTCTCTATCCAGTGCAGATTTGTAAGCTGGTGATAGCAAGATGGTACAATGGTCAGTGTCCCATTTGTGGAAGTTGCAATGTCTCATATGCTTTCTTTAAGTTTATGTACACCTTGTCCATGATATTCATCACCCCTTGTACTGATGGTAGTGTAGGAGTACTTCTTTCAGATCTGCTTTATTAAAGTCACCAGCTGCCATGTGTACAAAGTCAGGATATTTGCTCTACAGCTCACCCATGTGATTGCATAGTTTATTTAGAGCCTCAGTCGTATTAGCACTAGGTGGGGATATATACCACTGTTACACTGATCCCATTCAGCTCTCTGGGCAAGTAAATCATCTACATTTAATGTACAAGAACTCTAAGTTCTTACAGCAGTGTGATAGTTTGATTTTACAGCTGCTGCACCATATTTTGTTAACATAACTGCAGACTCCACTTCCTTTGGCCTTTACACACACACACACACACACACACACACACACACACACACACACACACACACACACACACACACACATATATATATATATTTGTAATGAAAATGCTCAATGAATATATGTTAAAATATTCAAACTAGACAGATCATATTTAAAAGTAAGTAAAGATATGTGATTAGCATGCACCTATGATACCAATACATACATAGGAATAGCTTTAAAGACCACAGTGTTGACTGCACAGGTACTATGTTAGCCCATTCCTTGAAAAAATACTTTAGTTCTGACAGATGCCCAGTAGAAAAGGATGACTCCATATGCCATAAAGTCTTCTACTATTTAAACAAGCACTCAAAAATGAAGACAATGTTTTGTGGGAGCCCTGCACTTTGTCAAGTCATGGTTCCTTGAACCTGTGATTCAAGAAAGTTAAATCACAGAATGAAATTAATCAACCTTGACAAGGCAACTTTAATGGTCCTGCCTTTCCCTCTGAAGGACCCATATTAGTCAATACATCCTAGGTCTGTGATCATGGAATGTAATGGTATTTAAATTCCTCTCTCTCTCTCTGTAGAACTTGAATCATGGATGTGCGAGGGCAGGGGGCAGTTTACTTTTTCACTGTTTCAATGACTTGCACTTCAGTGTAAATACAACGTGATGAAGCAATGTAGTAACAGTTTTAGTATATTTGGTACTCAAGAACTGCTGCTTTTTGACAGAATAATTTTACATTTGTTTGGAATTTGATAACTTTATGAAATGGAACATCAATTTGCAATCTTACTGCAACATTCTATCTTTAATTTATATGACTCGTTGTCTATGTCATGTGATGGCAAGAAGCATAAATTTCACAAATTTTAAATGGTAAAGTGGATGTGATAGCTATGCTGGAAACAACAGTAAATGTCATAGTCATCAGTCATGTGAGGTAATTTTTTTTTAATCCTGTTGGGCAACCAGATATGAGCAGTAGATAGCTTTGTAGTACTAATGTTAGAATACTTCCTTCATTATGTCTGACTCCTTATTTTATTTTGCTTTTTTTATTATATTAGGATATCTAATATGCACAGACACAAAAAAGAAGTCTGCAGATGAAAATAGCCAATGCTGCTCTTACTTGTTCATTGACTTGTCTTTGCATAACTATGACTTGTGTGAAGAAAGTTGCAATACTTTATATGGTTAGTGTTTATATGTACAAAATTTAAATACATTACTAAAGGCATTATTTTAATGAGTATGAAGTACTTTATGAACATTGGTTATAACTACTGTGCAGGGGCTGTGAATGAAAGTAACTAACCCTTTTGTCATTTGCTTAATATAAAAACTCATTAATCTGTCTTTGAAGACAATTATTCATTTGTGAGAAGTACTTTGTAACACTTTACTGTGGTTACTATGTGTTTTCTTGAAATTTGAAATATACTACTGAGGCCATTTTTATTATTATTATTATTATTATTATTATTATTATTATTTTTATTATTAATAGTAGTAGTAGCAGGATTGTTTACCACATTCAGATATCACAATCAACAATCACAATCAACAATGTGGCTATAATAGTAGTAGTAGCAGGATTGTTTACCACAATCAGACATCACAATCAACAATGTGGCTATAATTTCTGAGTAATGGGAGGAAAAATCCATCAGATCGTCTGGGGGACTAGTGGAACCCAAATCTCAAGCTGTATATGTGAATATTGGCACAGGTTTAGTAGGGCCCTCTGCCCTGGGCCTTACCTAGTCTTAAACTTGCCCTGCTCAGAGGTGTGCACAATAGTTTGTTATAGCCTGTATGCAACTATTATTCTTTGAATTTCCTCACAATAAAAACTAGATATGTACAGATGGTCAGTATAGCTTGTGTAGGTACAGGGTACTGTCAAGAAGCAACACGTTGGAATAAATTGGGGTGCTCCTTATTTTTTTCAAGCATCAGACGTATATGGATGGCTATAACTTGGGGTAAGGAGGCATGCTGACTATGAATGTCTGAGAGCAAAAAAGCTCAAATATGTGACTGTGTACTATTTTTTTGTTTTTTGTTTCATCCCAGTAGGATGTTTATATGCAGGACAGCAGGAAATAAATTACTGTGGCTATTTGTTCTTTCACTTTCATTCCACTCTATCACTAGAGCAGTTCAAAGAGGTTGACTACTTTTTGGGAATGGAAGGGTAGGGAGCTAGGCACAATTCCAATATATAATTTCTGTATCTTTACAAACATTTGTCTTCTGTACTTATTGGGAAATACTATTTTGTCAGCACTGAACATTCAGCATTGGGCATAACATATTTTTTTCTTTTTTTAAATATTTTTATTCATTTCCAAAAACAAGAAAACATGAATGCAGGTTATTTATGACAATGAAGTATTTACAAATTATTTAAAAAGGTAGGCTAAAACCTCTAAACAGATATCAAACATTAAAACCAAAATAAAGTATTTACAAGGGTGTCTATTATTGACATATAATTGACTTTCTATACAATTGTTTCCTGATTATAATCTGCTGCAGTCATTATTCTCCAGTATTTCAGTTACTTTTTGCCATGCTACATATAATGATGTAGTTCTTTCAGTTCTTCCTTTAATAGTGTTCATTTCCAGTTGCGATACTGCTGACACCATATTCATGAATTGCTTAAAAGTTGGAGAAGCTTTGGATTTCCAGTTTGATGTAATGTTCTTCCTTGCAATAGCTAGGAGAGTCCATAAGATTACATATTTTGTTCTTGGCACACAGTCGGGTACAGGTACATTAAATAAAATAATAGATTTGGAAATCTGGAATTTATCATTGAATACCGTTTGCAGAAAATAATTTATTTTATCCCAATATGGTTTAATCAAATGGCATTCGTAGAACATATGTTGCCAGTCTGCTTTTATTGATAAATCACATCTCCAGCAGCCAATATTTTTCTTAAACATAAGTTCCATTTTATGAGGGGTTACATAAGATCTGTGTATGAATTGCCATGTAAAAAGTCTCCAATGTAATGAAAGTGATGTCTGCTTTGGAGGGAGAAGAATTAGTTTTTTATCTCTGTCATTTGGCACATGTCCATTAACTGATCTATACTAATTCCATATTTTGTCATTATTATGCATTTTTATTTTTTTGGTTGTTTTATAAATAGATGATAAGTATCCCTTTCCAGTAATGGGTTGATTCGTTAGTAATATTATATGTTCTATAAGGTTAGGAACATTTTGTCTTATTGATGGTTGCATTGTTTCTTGTTTGCTTAATATATACTGTCTTAATACTTGTACATGTAACCACGAACTATCTTCCATATTTAATTTCTGTTTAATCTGGTCTATTGTCAGAGGTTTTCCAGAGTTTAGCAATTGATGCCAATATATTAATCCCTTTTCTTTAAGCATGTTGACTACTTCCATATTAAATGTTATTATATTACCTTGTGTGTACACTGCTGGATATAAAAGAAATGACAATGCTTTAATATCAGGATTGCTATTAATAAGATTTTGGAAAATTTTTAATGTATAAGTAATGTATTTGGAACTTATATTTTTATTCTTATGTATCATCATATATTCCTTCATCAGCCATAGAAAATTGTTTGGTATGAAATCTGTATACTTATTTGCTACTACAAATCCTGATTTTAACCAGATTCTCTCATGAACTAGCTTCCATTTTGATATATATTTTGTATTTAGCCATAATGATATTGTTTTAATAATGGATGGATGCAAATATATTTCTATGTCTGGTAAACCTATGCCACCTATATCCCAATCATCTAGATGATATTTCATAGCTATCCTTGGTTTTTTTGGATACCATAGGAATCTTACTATTAAATCATTTAATTGTTTTAGGTGCGATTTAGCTGGTGGCAAAGAACAAGCTTGTATGACATAAAGAATTTTTGGAAATATGATCATTTTAATTATATAAAGCCTTTCTTCCATTGAAAAGAAGAATTTATTCCATCTTTGTATTAGATTTTTAATATTATTTAAGGTCTCTTTATAATTTGTTTCAATTGTAGTATCTAGGTTGTTAGTTATTATAATTCCCAAGTATTTAATTATATTATCGGTAGAGATATATTTATGGTATTTTTATTTAGATCTTTTTATTAGTATTTATAAGCAATACATTTGTTTTGTTCTCATTAAATTTAAGACTTGAAAAGTTATGAAAGTTTTGAATTGAGTCCCATAATGCGTTTAAACTGCTATTATTATTTTTAAGGTAATTAAAATATCATCAGCAAAAAGTTGAATTTTAAGCTCTAGGCTGTTGTCTAGTTGTATTCCTTCAATATTTTTATCCATATGTATATTATTTGCTAAGGGTTCAATGACTAGCGCAAACAATAACGGAGAAAGAGGGCAGCCTTGTTTTGTGCCCTTAGTTATTTTAATAGATTTAGACAGACAAGATCCCAGTTTTATATAAGCCAATGATTTTTCATATAATGATTTTATTAACAAAGTGAAGTTTGAGAAGCCATATTCTTCTAAAACTAACCACAGATAATCCCAGTTCACTGAATCAAATGTGCTATTTATGTCTAAGCTAATAACATTCATTTTGTTTTTTGTGACATTTATATAATCAATTAAGGAAAGAATTCTTTTAATGTTGTCATAAGTGTTCCTATCTTTTATAAAACCTGTTTGATCCTCCTCTATCAAAAGTGGTAGTAATTGTTTTATTCGAGCAGCATGTATTGCCATAAAAATTTTATAATCTATATTAAGAAGTGAAATGGGTCTGTATGATGAACATTCACTGGGATCTTTATTTTGTTTCAGAATTGGTAATATTAATGTGTACTTCCAAGAAGGAGGAATGTCTTTACCATTTTTAACTGATGTAAAGACATTCAATAACAACAGCAAAGCCTCATTTGATAGTAATTTAAACATTTCTGGGGTGATATTATCTATACCTGGAGCTTTGTTTAATTTTAGCTTATTTACTTCAGCTTTAAGTTCTGTCATTGTTATTTGTTTATCTATTAGTTGTACCTGCTCCTCTAATAACCTAACTTTAAGATTGTTTTTGAGAAAAGCTTTCAATGCTGAATGTGTTTCTGTTTTCTCATTTTGATTATTAAGTTTATGAAAAATTAGCCTAAAAGCTTCTAGTATTCTTTCTAAATCAGATACTTTCTTTTTGGTTTCTATATTATGTATTTCCTTGATTTGATTTGTTTTAATAATCTTTTTAGTCCTATTTGCTATTCTTCATTGGTTTTTAGGGTTCATTGAATAGTAACATAGTTTAATTTTTTCTAAGTTGATCATTGTTTTGTGGTGTAGCGTCTCTGAGTATTTTTTATTAGTATCTTCTAGTTTTTTTATTAGTTGGTGTTTCCATTTTGATTATCAAGCTTTAAATTATCAACTTTTGACTGTAATTCCATTAATTCCTTATTCCACTGTTTTTGTTTATTTTTATACCATCCCACCGCTCTTCCATATAGGTATGCTTTCAATGCATCCCATATATATATTTCAGATACATCTTTTGTAAGATTGATATCTAGGAATGTTTGTGTCTCTTTAATATAAAATTCCTTAAAATCTTTGAGATTTGTTATGTAAGATGGTATTCTTGTTACTGATATCCTTCTCTTGAAACATAAGTCTATCTCAAACGTTATGGTGTTATGGTCTGAAAATGGACATGAAATTGTCTTGACTTTATTTAATTTAGAGGTTAAATCCTTTGTTATGTACACTCTATCTATTCTAGAGTATGTATTATGTCTATGGGAAAAATGTGTAAAGAATAGTGAATCTGGGATAGCATACTCATTTATGTCAACTATATTAAAAGTTTCAACAAACTCAGATAACAACGTTGTTAAAGGTGATCTCTTACATGTAGTTTTAGTATTTGTGTCAGTTTCTTTTATAATGCAATTGAAATCTCCAGCTATGATTAAATTGCCTTTGGTATATTGTACAATGTCTTCTAAGTGTTGTTTGGCCACTCTAACACCTAGTCCTGGTATCCAATAAATATTCACTAATGTATATATCATTTCATTGATAGACATTGTCACTAGACAAAACATTCCTGAGTTGTCATGGAACGTATTTATGATTTTAGGCATTAAAGTAGTGTTTTTCCACAAAATTACTACTCCCCTTCGCTTCTGATTATAGGTGGAACTTACTAGTATTGTATAATGTTTATTGTTTATTTTATTTATGTCTTTCTGTGTAAGGTGTGTTTCCTGTAAAAATACTAGTTGCGCTTCACATAGCTTTAAATATCTATAAAGACTTCCCCTTTTGCAGCTATTATTTAAACCATTTACATTAAGAGATATACATTTTGCAATTGGATTTATATTAGCTTTGCTTTTATCCATATTCATATACTCGTAACAATGTGTAGATGTGTGTACATGAAGAGAATGACTTGTTCTTTCTTCTTCCAACAGTATTACAATAGATTATAGACACCCAATAAAAGTAAATTACAAGATCATAACTGAGAACAGTATAAGATAAACAACCACCAAACCCCTCCATGAGAAAAAACATCTCATCCTTGAATGATCTAATCATTCAAGCGATCTCTCTCCCCCAGCCCTGCCATATGGTAGTTTTATAATGAAAAGTATCTTATATATCTTTTAAGTATACATGTATCTGTCTTTACAGATAACTTAAATACAGTCTTTATCTATTTTTGATATTTTATAAAACACTAAGGTAACACAACTATACATAGTTTTAATACTTAACTATTTGGTTTTGTTTAAATTGTAAAGGAAAATCTTTTATTTTAATATGTCTTTTGTGTAGCAATAACGGTTATGCATCTTAAAAATAATATGCTTGCTGTCTATCTTCCTTATAGTGTGAGTGGCATTCATAGGTATCAAATTTATTGTAATGGTCTACCTATATATATATATATATATATATATATATATATATATATATACATATATATATATACATATACATACATACACATACACACACACACACACACATATATATATATATATATATATATATATATATATATATATACACACATACATACATACACACATATATGCATACAATCATACATAAAAAAAAAAAATGTTAAGCATTATATGCATCAGTTAACCATGCCACAAGTAGATTAAATCAGAAAGTATCCGTAACAATGAATATAACATTACATTTGTATTGCCACTGGCATATTTCATCGCTAGTGTACCACATATGTCATATGTCAAATAGCAACTCATA
This sequence comes from Protopterus annectens, assembly GCF_019279795.1. Classification (NCBI taxonomy): domain Eukaryota; kingdom Metazoa; phylum Chordata; order Ceratodontiformes; family Protopteridae; genus Protopterus; species Protopterus annectens. The sequence goes on from NC_056746.1 coordinate 1,495,290,690, forward strand.
CTCCTTATGATATTACAGGATTTATCTGCAGTGTTATAACTGTAAGGTTGGAAAATATGAGAAGCAAAGTAGGCTTTAAATATGCTATAACACAATTGTTTGGTACTTATTACTGTCAACTCTTCTACATACACAGGAAAAGATAACCTTATATGACCATCAACCATTTTCCTTCATTTTTCTCTTCATCCTTCTATTCTCCATTTTTAATAAATATTTGTTTCTATTGTGGCTTCTTTGAATTTAGTAAGGGTACTCCATATCATATTATAGATAATATACAACGTTCAAACAGAGAACATGCCCAATATAGAGACATATTCTCAACTCAAGTGGTCCACACCATATATTTACAACACTGCAGTCAGAAATATACTAATGAGGGGGGGCGTGGCCAAGGATGAACACAGGATAGCAGCAGATTTCTTCAGCTCCACCAATTTCATTACATTGACAGGAGTTAATTACTTAAAAAATTAATTTTTGAAGTAATTTTCTTTCTAAATATGTTTGTTTTATATAGTTCTTGAACTATATCTAAAAAAGAAAGGAAATCTTAATAATATTCCTGTCAGAAATTACTTTGGAAATTTTCCTGTCAGTTTATCAGTCTGAAATGAGTTCCAGTAAGACAAATTCTCAAGACTCCAGCATCAAGAAAGAACTTCAGTCTCTGATAATTATAGTCCAGCAACTTACTGCTAAGATGGATAAAATGGATACTAAAATAGACACTTTCATAGAAAAAACTACAAAACAAATAGACTTGTTACATATGGATCTGCAACAACAGAAGATCCAGATGACAGGCATAGAAGAAGCTGTGAATGACATGGAAAATAGAATACAAGAAGAGGAAATCAACATTGAGTTTCTGCTGAAACAAAATACAGATTTACAAACAAAGCTGGATGACCTGGAAAATAGATCTAGGCGCAATAACATTAGGATTTTTGGACTGCCAGAAAATATTGAAGGTAACAATATTACTTCTTTTTTAACAACATGGCTCCCTAAAACTTTAGATTTACCAGAAGCATTCTCTTTTGGTATCGAAAGATACATAGATCTATAGCTAATACTAACTCTAACAAAAATTATCCTAGATCAGTTATAGTTAGATTTCTATCATCTTTTGATAAAGAGATGGTTCTTAAATCTGCTTAGGCTAAAGCTCCTGTTAAGATTAATGAAACAACTGTGCGTTTTGACAATGACTATTCTTCCATGGTATTAGCTAAAAGAAAAGTTTTTCTGCCACTAATAAGGGAGCTTAAAAAAGCACAGTTTAAAACATACCTTCTGTTTCCTGCCAAGCTTAAAATCTTCCTTCCTGATGGTCCTAAAATTTTCGATGACTTAGACTCTGCTTTACTGTTTATCAAAAAAATAAGATTTTGGAAAAAATAGAAGAAATGGAATGGGCTAGTCCTTCGTTAAAGAGACTGGCAACTGAAACTTCGTGGAAGACTTCAGAGAAGAAGAAGAGACTAAAAAACAAATGATTTGTACTATGTTTTTTTTCTCTCTCATCATTTTATTTTATTATTAATCTTTTAAATATAGTTCCTGCATTTCCAAGAAGCAGCAAATATTTTGAAAAAAGATTTAATCAAAGTTATTCTCTGTGTGCAAAGAAATGTTTTGTTTCATAACTAGTCAAAATATCTGGAAATTTAATGGCAAGCTGTGATTTAACTTGTTTCTCTTTCTGAAGAGGAAAAATAAGGTCAGTAATTTGATACATTTTTTTTCCTTTAAAAGTTTATATGTTCTTCAAATGTTATTCCTAATTATACTTTCTTGATTACACTGCTTATGCTTGTTTGTAAATAATCTGTCATGCTTTAACCAATAATAATTAGAACTAAATAATAATAAATAATATGTTTTATTTTTAACTCTATTAATATAAACAGTAACATTATATTGTATATACTTCTTATAGCTTTCTCTTACATTTTTTTTATTTCTGCCTTACACCCTTTTACTTTCTACTCCCTTTTCTTTTCTTTATTAATATATAGAAATGCTTTTGATCATATAGACACAGTAAATAATAAAAATTGCATAGGAGTTGAGTTGGGACAAAAATGTTGAGTTTTGTTACTTATTAATAATTTTGGGCTTGATTTCACTTACATAGAGTCTGTAATAACCTGTAGAATGCATTGTGAAGGTTTTGTCATGTTTAGA